>NC_081560.1:129788066-129856983 GCF_022355385.1 Mustela nigripes
AAAAAAAAAAAAGTAGACTTCCTAACCTTCTACTAATAACTTCCACCACTGATTTTTTTTTTCCCCTGTATCAGGGATTTTCAGTTTTAAGTAACAGACACTGATTCTGGATAACAAGCAAAACATTTTATTGTAAGGGTATGAGATAGTCTACAGAACTGAAGGAAAAACTAAAAAGAATCAAGCATGAAAAAGCTGAGAACCAGAGTAAGTCTGGGATCCAGGTAGAAACTATGAACTTTATTTTTAGGGCTCTGCAATGGCCACTTTCCTTCATTGCAATAACTGGGCTGAAGAGTCAGTTTTCTGGGTGAGAGAATTCCATGGGCCTAGTTTGGCTCAGCTGCCCTGGGCTTGGATCTCAGGGTCCGTTGACTGACAGCTCCAACAAGACTGCTCTCAGTAGAGGAGGGAAAGTTGCCAAGGGGTTATCAAGAAAAAGGAAAATGGCACCTGGGTGGACAGAAAAACAAACAGATGTCATGTACAGTGCCTTTGATCAGGTTGCCTCCTCTACCTGGAATGCCCTTCCCCACTGCAAACTCTAGTCCAGCTCAGACATCACCTCCATCAAGAAGTCTTCCCTGACTCAAACACATACCCTCACCAGTTGCTGAGTTGGATATTCCACAGTTTTCTGGGTTCCCTTCTCTTATTGCTCTTAAAACACTGGAGTGCTGGTGCCTTTGTGACTCAGTCGGTTAAGCATCTGCTTTTGGCTCAGGTCATGATCCCAGGGTCCTGGGATTGGGCCTTGCATTGGGCTCCCTGCTCAACTGGGAGCTTGCTTCCCCCTCTGCCTGCCACTCCCCCTGCTTGTGTCCTCTCCCCCTCTCTATCTCTGTCAAATAAATAAACAAATAAAATCTCAAAAAAAAAAAAAAAAAAGCAAAAAACACTGGAGTGTAATTCTCTGAATATCTGAATTCTTTGAGAAAAGAAACAATGTATTATTCAATATTCTACCTTTAGCTCCTTGCACATAGTGGGCACTCAACAGATGTCTCTTGGATGATCAGTTGGAAGGAAAAATGGGCCAGTGATGAATCTGATACTTTGTAGGATCTGGACTATTTTGACTTTAAGTTATAGCAGGCAGAAGAATCTTTATATAGGCAGAAGAATTCAACTATAATACATCAATCCAATAACTATCATCTTCAAAGCAGTAGCAATATAAAATTTTAAAGGATTTTTTTTGCAGCTTTTGGAGCAGAGAATATAAGCACCCGTTTATTTTGTACACAATAGCTAGTAAAGCAGACGCTTAGTAAACACACCAGGTGAAATAAATTAAATCAGAACAATTCACCTGAAATAGCTATCGGCGCCTGTTTGTCTTCCAAGTGAAGGTCTAATTCATGGCGCATCAATCACGCTTTCCCATTCAAGCTCATCCGAAAATGCCCACAAATTTATAAAAGAATTTGCCAAGTGATCTTCATGCAGATGCTTCTTGGTTAGGAGGGCGCCGGTCCACAGGACCTGCCTGGCTCCCGAGAGCTGCGGCCTTAGGGAATGTTGAGAAAACATGTAGCTGGCTCAGAACTGAGGTAGGGACTAGTGAGGGAGTCGCATGCTCCTCCACCTCTAGCTGTACGTCCCCTGCAGGAGAAGCATATTTCCAACTTTCTCCTCAAAGATTGGGTAAATAGCTACCGCAGTAAGGCTGGGAAACCCTGGGTGTGGCTTTGCTCTCCTACGTCAGGATCAGGTCTGCTGGTCCTCTAGCGTGGGCCTTTTTGCAGGTAGAAAAAGGAGCTGCCTATGGGATCAGATTAGAAAGACTCTTCCGCAGGCACCTGAATTAGCAAAAGGTGCATACTCCAGATGGAAGCGGACGCGCGAGGTGTGTGGTCCTATATCAAGGGGCATCACTCTGGGAGCAGAATTGGGACTGCATCTTGGGAAACCAAAAGGAGGGCTCACCTATACACGGCATCCCTGCCCTAGATGAGCCCTTTCTCCAAAGAAGACAGCATGATTCAGACTCAAACCACATACTACAAATCCAGGAGGCATTATAGGGAATAAACAGGTCCTATTACACACTATCTCCTTGGAGAGCTAACTGGAAAAGCCATAAGGGAGGCCAGCCTCGGCATCAAGAAAGGGAACCTGTTCTTTTAATTTTAAAATGCCAAGCATAGGGGCGCCTGGGTGGCTTAGTCATTGGGTGTCTGCCTTCCACTCAGTTCCTGATGCTGGAGTCCTGGGATCCCCCCCCGGCATCGGGCTTCCTGCTCTGCTCGGGGGAAAGCCTGCTTCTCCCTCTCCCACTCCCCCTGCTTGTGTTCCCTCTCTCGCTGTGCCTCTCCCTATCAAATGAATGGATTAAAAAAATCTTAAAAAAAAATAATAAAATGCCAAGCATAGGGTAAAGTATAAACATCTGTGTATATACTATCAACAACCTAGATTTAATAATAACATTTTATCCTATTTTCTTCAAATCTTATTGAAGCACCCCCGTGTTCTGCCCTGACCAAACCACTACCAACCCCTTCTCCTTCCTCAATCACCAGACTGTCCTTTAGTTGGTATCTGTCCTGCCCATGCTCATTTTTTATACTTTCTGTGTATTTTTACACAAACAAGATGTGTTTTGAAAAAAAATAGACAATTTAGATATACCTATACAATAAATGCATATAAGCGTCATGTATTATATGTAAATATATAATAAATACAGTGTAATGTAACATATAATACATAAGTAATGTGAACAATGTAAAGTTGGGTGTGTTTTTATATTTTTATCTAAATGGTGTCCTATAATTCAGGCCCCTCCATAGTTTGCTATTTATATGCCCTGTTATCTTTCAGAGATTGATCCATATTGGTAGATGTAATTCTAGCTTATTCATTGTAACTGCTGTTTAAGACGGCATATGACTAATTCACAACTTACTTGTCTATCCTGTTCTGGATGGGTATTAATTCACTCCACCTTTTTGTCTTTCCAGTGATGCAATGATCATTCTTGTGCCTGTTAGTTTGTGCAAGACATTTTCTAGGATATATACTTACAAGTAGAATTTATGGGTCTTAGGAAATGCACTTCACCAGTTTTGAGAGATGTTGCCAATGTGGGCTCTAGAATGGTCTTCCTGACCTGCACTCTAACCAGCAATCTGTGACATGTGTTTCCCCACAGACTCACCAAAACTGATTGGTATCATTTTGGTGGTAGTATCATTTTGGCCAGCTTCATGGGTATAAAATAGTATCACACTATGGTTTTAATTTGAATTTCCCTTGTTATTAGTACGATTGAGTTTCTTTTTCTGAGTGTTCAGTTCATATTATCTGTCCATTATTCTTAGATTATCCTTTCTTGTTAAGTCACAGGAATGTTTAAAAATAATCTTTTATTAAGAATTCTTTGTTGATTATAAGCACTCTAATATCTTTTTTAAGTCTCAAGCTTGTACCTTAACTTTATTTATTGTGTCTTTGTTGGTATAGAAGTGTAATATTTCAATTTAATCATATTTTAAAACCTCCTCCTGGGGCGCCTGTGTGGCTCAGTGGGTTAAAGCCTCTGTCTTCAGCTCAGGTCATGATCTCAGGGTCCTGGGATCAAGCCCCGCATCAGGCTCTCTGCTTGGCGGGGAGCCTGCTTCCCCCCTCTCTCTCTGCCTGCCTCTCTGTCTACTCGTGATCCCTGTCTGCCCAATAAATAAATAAATAAATAAATAAATAAATAAATCCTTTTAAAATAAATAAATAAATGAATGAATGAATGAATGAATGAAACCTCCTCCTTTTGGTGTATGCCATTTGAGGCATAAACCCCTATGTTTAAAAGTTCCCTATGTTTCCTCCTCAACGTTTTAAACTTTCCCTTTCCTATGTACATCTTAATCCCATCTGGAATTTACTTGTGTCTAAAGTGTGAGGTAGGGATTTCCTGTTTCCATCAATCATCCCAGCACTTGACTAATTCTTCCTCTCTCTGTAGATTTGTATTTCTGTCTCTGTTGTGAACCAAGTTCCCATGTGTTCATGAGTCTGTTGTGGAGACCATTCCATCAGCCTATCTATCTCTCCCTGTAAAAATACCAAATTCTTTCACTACTCTCAGAAAAGGCAGTTTCACTGATACCTGAAATGATGCCGTTCTTTGGGTGAGACATGAACACCTCAAGGAAGGACAGTGCTCTAAATCAACGACAATATGATGGACATATCCTGCTTAGATTCCTTCCAGTCTGCCAGTCTACTGAGAGATATATTGACAGAGAAAATCAAAGAACCAGGACACTAAGAGCTTCCAGAAGGGGAAAAGAAAACAGGTTTGGATAGAGAGGCTCTTGGGCAGAAAATTTTTTAAAAAACATATTTCCAATTACTCGGATTTTTTTCTAGGTTTGCCTTGAATGTAAATACATTTGTTCAGAAATATGGTACTTCAAGATATCAATGTGCCCCCACGGTATTACAGGCCAACTCTTATCATAAAATCATAGCCAGCATCAGAGCTCACATTTACTGACACTTGGGCTAAATACATGATAGGCACTATTTTATTTAATCCCATAACCTGGGTAATTTCCTTGAAATACACATGAGAAAGTTGAAACACAGAGAAGGGAAGTGGCTTGTACAAGATCACACAGCCTGGTGAGTGACAAAACTCAGCTTGTGTTCTTTGCCATTAGATTACATTGCCCTATGCATTGTAGAATGTTCCACACTGGAGTGGGATTATCTATTTTTGAGGGGAGGGAGTGAATCTTATTTTACCATTACATCCTCAACCAGAGCACTGTGTTAGTCACACAATAGGCTCTCCATCAATATTCGTAGACAAGAATGAATAGATGCATGTTGTCTGTGGGGTCTGTGGTTTCTGAGTCATGAAAGGCCTCAGCGGTTTATTTAGTAGGCTGGGGAGAAGAATCTTCACCTTACTTCCTTTGAAAGCCACGCCAGACCTCTTTGTTACTTACCCTCAAATGATGGCCTGAGTTACAAACACACAGCAATGTACTTCTTCCTACATCGATCCTGGAAATGTACAAATAGGGCTGGGGATGAGGGCACACAAAGATCAGTACAAGCTATCCTTCCACCTTGGACATTGGCTTTCAACTTCTAGAAACGTTCCCATTTCCCAGATGTGGGAAGCATCACTGGCTTGGTTTCTCTGCAGAGGTAACAACTTTGTCTCCTCACAAGGCTGTGTGCTAAATCTGAAAAGTAGCTTGCAGCTCAACCCCACAGAGGCCACTGCTGTGATGGGGATTCCCAGTCAGTACAGAGGTCTCTGCTACTCAGTGGAGTTCCCCAACATGAGATGTAAGTGGACCACAGAACTCATTGGTCTCTTGGCCCTTGGGGAACTTCACCACCATGACATCTCCTCCAATGAACTGGTTTTGGGGAAAGCATCTGCAAGGAGGGGGCGGCTGTCCTATGTTAGGAGCTGATTTCAGAAGGCCTGATTCTCTCCCCAGACTTTGTAGAATTAAATGGATTGATTGGTGATGACTTCATAGCAGGTAGGCTTCTAGTTCCCACCTCCTTGGATCACCCTGTTCACCGTCTCTGAACCAAGATCAACCTCAAACCCTCCTTAGGCTACACACTGTGGCTTCTGTTCTAGGCATAAGCATATAGGAAGCTTTTCAGTTGAGAAAGTGTCTCAATGTTAACTTCCTTGTGCTAGGAATTCTTATCCACTGTCTTAATCATTCACTTGGATTCTGACATTGACTCACAATTCCCTGGAAGCTCTGTACATTCTGAGTGTCCCCCAGCCATGCCGCGTCCTGGTCAGGCCTTACTGCCAGTTAGCTGATCCGGCCTCAGGCACCACACCCCTTGCCATGGATTCACACACCATCTTGATCATTGACATGCAATCCCATGGCCTAGAGAAGGCCCCTCACTTTCAAATTTGACAAATATGTCCTGAATACCTCCTATGTTCTAAGCACCTTCTTCTAGACATGACAATAATGAACCAGTTCCTTCCCTCAGAGATATCCATTCTAGGGAGGAGGAAAGAAAATCTATACACAAATAATGAGTGAACATGAAATTCAGTAGTAACGAGCAGCAGTGTCAATAAATAAATAAATAAAATAAGGCTAGGAATAGGAGTACCATGGGAAAGAGGTGTCACTCTGATAAAGGAGCCAAGGAAGAAGGTAACATGTGAACGAGATGTGAATGAATGAGAGAGAAAGCCACATGACGATCTGGGGGGTGGGTGTGGGGGGGTGGGCGACACACTCAGCAAAGCAGCTGAGGTGGAAATGAGTGTGGTGAGGTGGGAGAACAGAAGGTAGGCCAGGGTGGCTGGAAGATGGGCAGAGAGGAATAGAATGGGGGAGATGAGGCCACAAGAGAAGACCCTAGATCCCACGGCTATTTGAGGCCATGGTGAGGTCTTCTGATTGTACTCCGAGTGTGCCGGAAAGGCACTGGAGAGCGGAAAGCAGAAGAATGACAGGATCTGAGGTATGTTTTTAAAGAACTGAGGAGGACAAGACTGCAGGGCACAAAGGGTGGAGCCAGACAGGACTCTCTGGAACAGAGTGTGTGAGAGACAGCAGAGGGGACGCTGGCCGGCAACGGTGGAGTTGATGACAAGTGGTCAGACCAGCACAACTTCTGTCAGCTCTTCCTGAGAGGCCGGATGGAGAATGCGTGGAAACAAGAGGAGCTGAGGATGTCTCCCAGGGCTTCCTGCTTTCTGAACATAGTTCAGAGGTACGAAATGGGAAAACAAGCACATGGAGATGGGTTCCTCACCAGCCATCCCTTTGGGAGACCACTCTTCTTGGTCCATTCGACCTCAGCCTGAATCCCCAAACCACTGATGGGCATCTAACCTGAATTACAGACTTAATGATAGGAAGAGATGAAAAGTTTCAGGCATGTGCTCTCTGTAGAACTAAACCGTGATCCAGTGACAGCTTATTCCCAAGAAGGTAGTACTAGGGATTCTCGAAGCCAGTCTCAGGCCCCCCCAAAACCTGGAAATGACAGTTTGGCTGTGGAATAAAGAGAAAAAGGCCCTTGGTGGGACTGGCAAACATATCTCCTTCCCTGCCCTCCAAGTCCAAGCCCACTGCTAATCAACAATGTCATTCTTATTCATGTGACTAGATGCCACCTCACACTTGGTACCAACTACAACAGGTCACACAGCCACTACCAGTTAATGACAGATGACTGCCATTCTGGCTTCTGATGGGTCATAGCGGTTTAGTTCTTCAAGGTCGGACAGTCCTGAGGTAGCCTTTGACGGTCTCTAGCCGAGACAGCTTTCAGCCACATTATGGATACGCCAGAAAAGGAAACAGATTGATAAAGCTTTGCCCTGGACCCTTTACATAGACTGTCTTGTCATGTTGTCGCACAGTTTGTCTTTGGTGACAGTGTTAATTATGCCCCGGTACACTCAGGCATCCCAGCACCTGCTGTGGTCACTAACTACACCACTGCATTCTCCCTGACAGGTCCAGGTTCCTGAGTGATTCTGGAAGCTTCACACCTCAGCTGACCGCTTTCCCAACCAGGACTTCCATTTCCCCATTCTCTCTGCGCACAATACCAGGAGGTAATAGTTTAAACCACATATGTCTATTTCTGCCAGGTTGTCAACCAGCTGATATGTAATATCCTTTTCCCACAAAATGATGCCTTCCCTCGATAATACCCTTAGGGTAACATGCACAGAATGGGAATTTCTGGAATTGTGACAGAACTTCTGGGAAGAAAGGTATTTTGGGGCAGGGAGATTTTAGGCCTCTCGCAGGCATGACACCAGACAGACAAGAGTCCAGATGGGTCGCATCCACCATTGCACGCCATAGAAAGCCAACCCTTTTTGGCTTGTGACCTACAAAGGGCCATTTTGAACAATATTTGGGGCAGAAGAAAATCAGCGTGCCATCCTGACTCTGCCAAAGCTCTTCTACCACTGTACACATAACACCTCAACTTCTAGCTATTGTTTGGAATTGATTTTATCCACACCAAACTACATGAAGAAGAGGCTCAAAAGGGAAATTTCTTAACCGTGTATAGGACTCTGACCACATCCTGCCCAGAAAGGAGGGGCTGGGCTGTGGATCACTGTCCAAGACATCTAAATGCACAGTCCTAGTGGTTTTGTTTTTTTTTTTTTTCTGGTTGTTTATTTTATTTGGGGCTCCACACTTGGACTTTTGAGAAAATTCTTAAATTATTTTAACTAACCCCACCCACACAAATAGAATGACTCACCCCAGAGGGGTCTAGGTTGATGTCTGGTGAGACAGGGAGTTTAAACAACTGCTCTAGAAAACAATGTCTTAAATTACCCCTGTAGCAACTGCTGCTCGGAAGCAAGGTCCAGAGAGAGGGCATCCTGATATTCTTTCATAGATATAGCAAAGTCCCAGTCGAAAATAATGGCACACTCAAATTGTGAAGTAGGAGGAGAGTTCATGAGAAAGAGACTCTTCAGAGACGTGGCCATGGTATAGGGAAAGAAGAAAGAGTGTAGCATCTGGGGCTAGCCCCAGAAGCCCTTCCCTTACTCTCCCTGAGCCTGAAGAGGCAGAGAAGGAGCGGTTTCCAAGGAAACAGAGGATTGTGAGGAGAGGGTCCCCAACAGACAACAAGAGCTATATGACTCACAGTATTAAGACCCTGGCAATCTACCTTGTCCCTACAGGAAGGGAGTCAGGGGAATAAATACCCAGTTTCACCCTTACCTGATTGGCAGATCTCCTGCTTGTACCTCCCACTGGCCATTTGCCAAAAGGAAGACCAGGTCAGCCCCCAGTGCACACAGCTGGGTGGAGAAGGGTAGACACTGGATCTGGGGTGGGAAGGGGGGGGGGTATAACCAGAAGATATGTAGCAGATATGGTACATTTGTGTATTGGCAAATAAGTCAAGTCCAAGAAAAATAAGACAACTCTTTGAGATTTCTCTGGCTCTAAAATTCTCGAACTCTACATATATTGATTTTTTATTATGTCATTTGCTACCTTTCTTTCCAAATTACCCAAGTACTCCCTTAAAAGAATGTATTTAAATCGAGGGTGGAAAATGGGCTTTATCTCACATGTCAATTCCAGTCAATGTCCATTGTCTTGTTGAGGATTGGGAGGCCCAACTGGGCTTGGCAAGAATAAGTGCCCACCATGGGCACTTATTGATAAGTATGCCCACCATGGGCTCTGGAAGGGCAAGGGGTAAAGAAATCCTCATATTAATATCCAATGGACTACAGCAAAAGGAGAAAATAAGATAAATATCCAGATAATTTGATTTTAAATTTATCCAGAAAAGAAATTGAGGAAGACACAAGAATATTCCCTTTAAGTTTGTGTATCTTTATATGTTTGTGTTTAACTTCAATCTATCTAGTACAGAAAAATTTTATATGAGTACTGCAGACACAAGTATCATGTCAGGTTCTAGGAACATGAACAGTTGATACTTCTGATTTTATCCTACTGGTGGTTTTATGTTCATATGGACACATGTTCACATGTGAAATGGCATAGACGATCTTACAAAATGACTTGTTATCTTTATGTTTACTCTCTAGATCTGTAAAGTCCAATATGGTAGCCATAAGTCATATATGGACATTTTAATTTAATTAGAATTAAATAAAATTAAAACTTCATCTTTTCAGTCACACTAGCCCCATTTCAAATATTCAATAGGTGCATAATATAGAACAAATATAGAACAGTTCCATCATTGCAGAAAGTTCTATTAGAAGGTGCTGCTCTAGAATCCAAGGCGTATTGTTGGACACAATGAAAATGATGTGTCTTTAAGGGTCCCTTGGGCATTTTTACAAGCTTTTTATTTTAATTCCAGTATAGTGAACATAGAGTGTTATATTAATGTTTCAGGTGTACAATATAGTGATTCAACATTTACATATGATACCCCGAGCTCATCCCAACAAGTGCCCTTCTTAATCCCCATCCCCTATTTCGCCCATTCCCCACCCCCCCGCTCCCCTCTGGTAACTATCAGTTTGTTCTTTATAGCTAAGAGTCTGAAGTTTGATTCGTCTCTCTCTCTTATCTCCCTTTGCCCATTTGTTTTGTTCTTAAGTTCCACATATGAGTAAAATCATATGGTATATGTCTTTCTCTGACTCACTTATTTTGCTTAGCATCATACTAACTCCATCCACATTGCTGCAAATGACAAGAGTTCATTCTTTTTAATGGCTGAGTAATATTCCGTTGTGTATATGTACCACTTCTTCTGACACTAGGGCTGCTTCCACAATTTGGCTACTGTAAATAATACTGCAATAAACACAGGAGTACCTTATCACTTTGAATTAGTATTTTTGTAGTTTTGGGGTAAATACCCAGTATATCACTTAAGTATTTTAGTAATCCTATTATGTATGAGGCAATAAACTAAGTGCTTTATAAGCATTATCTCATTTAATCCATGCACGAGTGCGTGTTCGTGTGTGTGTGTGTGTGTGTGTGTGTGTGTGGTGAGAACACTTAAGTTCTGTTAGAATATTTCAAGTGTACAGTATGGTATTATTTATTATAGTCACCATTCTGTATATTAGATCCTCAGAACTTATTCATCTTATAACTGAAAGTGGTACCCTTTGGCCTACACTTTCCTGTTTGTCCTTCCCCCAGATCCTAGCAACCACCATTTTTCTCTCTGTTTAAATGAGATCAGCTTTCTTAAAAAAAAAAGATTTCACTTATAAATGATACCATACAATATTTATCTTACTGTTTTATATTCCTTAACATAATGTCCTCCAGATTCATCCACATTGTTGCAAATGGCAAGATATCCTTCTTTTTATGGCTGAATAATATTCCATTGTATAAACATCATGTTCTTCCATTGCCAGACATGAGGGTCGTTTCCATATCTTGGCTATTGTGAATAAGGCTGAAATGGAGATGGGAGTACAGATATCTCTCTCTGAGATCCTGTTTTCCTATCCTTCATACAGGTACCCAGGGGAAGCATTGCTGGATTATTTGGTGATTGTGCTTTTAATTTTTGGAGAACCTCCATCCTGTTTTCCAGAGTGGCTGCACCAATTTACATTCCCACCAAAAGTGCAAAAAGGTACTCTCCACATTCTCACCAAAATTTGTTAGCTCTTATCTTTTTAGTAACATTCATCCTGACAAGTACAAAGTGGTATCTCTTCATGTTTTTGATCTGCATTTCCCTGATGATTAGTGATGTTAAACACCTTTTCATGTCCCTATTGGCTATCTGTACATCTTCTTTGGAAAAATGTCTATTCAGGTCCTTTGCCCAGTGTCTCCCCTAATTTTTACAACCACTGGATGAGGGAGGAATTATCACTCCTGTGTTATAGATAAGGGCATGAGAAGCAACTCATCTGATAACCACAAGGTAGTAACTAAAAGAGCTCAGATTCAGAACCAACTTATCTAAGTTGAAATGTAATTTATTTGCCAAACCAGCATATTTCCTTACATAATAGATTGTTACCTGTTGTTCAAAATGCATGATAGAGTGGAGTATGACATATCCTTGAATTAAACATTCTTCTATTAATAAGAATTAATAAGCAAATAAATGTCACACTACTTTTATCTGCATCAGTCAGGGTCCCTTTGAGAAACAAATGGCACACTGGAACAGCAATTGAGGACAGTTTAATAAAGTGATGACTGTTTATCAAGGTGTGGCAGTGTTCAGGAAAATCAACAAGAAAAAGGGAATACCCAATGGCAAGTTGGAGTCAGAAGCCATTACTACCCAAAGCCTGCAGTAGGGGTGGACCAAGGGAGAGAAGCACTTACTGGAACCGGAAAGGGCTGCGGTATGGAGAAGGTGCTTGAAGAAAGCCATGGTCTTTTGTAGAGGGACACGGTGAACTTCGAGTGACTCAGTAGCAGAGAGCCACCTCATGGACCAGCTACCCTCCAAAGTGAGGGCAAGGTAGTCCATTAAGACCATCTAGGTAGTACAGCTGACTGGGGTGCACAGCAAGACGGAAAAGTGGAAAAGAGGGACACATAGAAGATACCATGCGTACTGTCTTTCCGTGTGGTTTGGAAAAAGACTATGGACACAAGGGATGAGGTTGATGTTCGTAGGAATTACGTGGACTAACAACAGACTCCTTTACATCTCAGGGAGTCACTTACGGCCAGGCCAGTCGAGGTAGATGAAAAGCCCAGCCTCAGACCCAAGCAGGCCACTGTTCTGTTCCTGTCACTAGTTCAAGAGTAGTAAGTGAATGTTAGACTTCACTATGGGATTTCTGTCACGCCAGAAGCTAACCTGAAACAGGCGCATTCCAAGAACATTCGCTTGGTTGAAGAGGCTGCTGGGCTAATGGCCCAAGCATTGGCAGTGAGGGTCACAGAACCGAGAATAAGGATCATGTGTGGTCTTCACTCCAGGGCCACATCTGTGGAGCTGCCCAGTGGAGCATTCGGGAAGAATCTCTGAAGACTGTTCATCAAGTGCCTCCTGCCATCCCAGATACCCCCGCACCAGTCAGCCAGCTTCCCTCCTTCCCTCTCCATTCCTGGGCACAACATTCCCTTTTATGGAGTTCGGACTTGGCACCCGCTGCTCCTTCTCCCCAGCTCCCCCTCCCCAGTCCAGCCTGTCAACTCCTACCCCAACTTCAAAACTCACCCTGGGGATCCCATCCTCCGGGAAGCCGTTCCAGTTGCTATTCTGAAGGCTGAGGGGCTCCCTGCCTGAGATCCTCGCGGCGCTTGGCTCATCCTGCCGTTCGTTAGCGGGTATCAGAATATAGTGAAATGAATCAATTTACATGTTTGCCTCCTCAGCCTCGGTGGGAGCTAAGTGCTTAGCCTGAAAGAGGATGGTTTTCATTAAATGGAGTCCCTCAGGATCTTTGAAAGCCACTGTGCTAGGCACGGTGGGTCTGAGTGTGGCAGTGATATGGACGAGGGAGGAAAGAGGTAGATGAAGAAAGACTGAAGTCCCAGATCCCTGCCCTCAAAGGAAGACTCATCAGATCAAATACAGGATGCCCAGTTAAATTGGAATTTCAGATAAGCAGTCAACAATTCTTAATGTAACTTTTGAAATAAATCTCACACAAATAGATTCAAGTTCTGCATGGGACATACATGAACTAAAAAAATATTTATTTGAAATTCAAATTTCACTGGGCAGCTTGAATGTTAATTTGTTAAATCTGGAAACCCTATTCAAAGGCCTCGTACTCTAGTTGCTGAAATAAGATGCGACGGCCCGGGTCCTTAGCACCGCCAGGCTTTGCAGAGCTTGCGACGAACACAAGGGAGGCGCAATTCGGGGGCCAGGGGAGGCCCCCCGGGGCAGCCCTCTCTGCTCCTCAGCGGAGGGGTCTCGCCAGCACTGGCGGCTTCTCTCTCTCTGGCTGCCCCAGCTTGTAGAAGTGTGGTGAGCTTCAAGCTCCCCCTGCCTTGAAGGCAAAGTTCCCAGACTTAAGTCTGACTGGCTGTGTCACTTTCAGGAAATCACTGAACTCCTCTAAGTGTCATTTTCCTTTCCCGTAACTGAAAAACTCAGACTTGATTTAAAAGGGGGGGGGGGGGTGTCCCTGTGATATCCTTAGGGATTCACACAGGACCCACTCTGAGAAAAATTAGAATCTTCCTGTATCTTCCTCTGCTGCCCCACCCTTTGCTGCCTCCCGCCACTGACAGACACAGGCCCCAGGCATGAGCCAAGAAACGAATGCTTATTTCATGTCTCATCCCTCAGAATCTTCTGTATCAGGGGTCAGCAAGCTTTTGCTATAAAAGGCACTATGGTGAATATTTTAGGCTTTGCAGGCCATCTAATTTACAAATTATAAACTATTTTAGGCTTTTCAAGTTTCTGTTGCAACCACTCAACTCTTCCATCGTAGCATGAAAGCAGCCAAAGACAGCACCAATGTGTAAGCAAACAAGTGTGGCCGTACCCCAGCACGACTGGATTTGGAGGCACAAAAGGCCGAATTCATGTAATGCTCATGTATCGTGAAATAGTATTCTCCTCTTGCTTTTTTAAAAAGCGAATAAAATACAAATAAAATGCTGACCTTGCGGGCCATTAAAAACAAAAACAAAAACAGACAGCAGGCCAGATTTGGCCCTTGGCTGTGGTCTGCCCAGGCCTGTTCTGTATGGACCGAATCGTTCACCTCTGATAAAGTCTTCAAGCTGGAGGGGTGGTCCGCCGCCTACAATTCATCCTCTACAGCAGAGGTGGGAAAAGGGCCTGTCTGAGCCCTTACCCAGCCCTGGCCTCTGCCAGTTAGCTTGCATTGTCAGTCCAAGGAAATTATATCACCACTTCCTGTCTCATCCTTCTTCTGTTTAAAAAAGGACCCAGGGTGAAGGGGCGTTATATTTAGCAAGATGCTAAATAAAGTGATTGGGAAATAGAAATGAGGTCAATAAGGACAGACACTTTGCCGGGACGGTCCAAGTATTGGGTAATCTCGAAAATCATATGGCAAGAGAAATAGAGAAATTAAATTGTTTTCCTTGTAAATTTTCCACCATGATTTTTTTACTTCATGGAAAGCAGAGTAATGTGTGAGGTCATTTTTCCTTCATACACAATTCACTTTCATGGAGTTTTTTTTTTTTTTAAAGATTTTATTTATTTATTTGACAGAGAGAAATCACAAGTAGATGGAGAGGCAGGCAGAGAGAGGGGGAAGCAGGCTCCCTGCCGAGCAGAGAGCCCGATGCGGGACTCGATCCCAGGACCCTGAGATCATGACCTGAGCCGAAGGCAGCGGCTTAACCCACTGAGCCACCCAGGCGCCCCTCATGGAGTTTATTTTTAAAAAGGGGAGGGGGGGAGTTTCTTTCAGAAACAGAGAAGCCCCAGTGCCTGACTGAGCCCAGAGAGAGAATTTTCTCACGAAGGCCATTTCTTGCTCCCCCCCCCCGCCGCCCCGGCTTCCTACACTGCTTCCCATCCCCAACTGGCATATCCCAGTTTTCCCCCGTGACAGATAATCCTCATCTCTCTTCCTTTTCCTGCAAAACTGTGGTTCTTACAAATACCAGGTGTAATGCAAAACCAGGAACCCAACACAAACTACCGTGCTTAGAAATCATGCCATTTTGATTATATGACTTCAGAAAGACAGGGGGGAAATTAAAGAAAATTCTTAAAACATATGAGAGTGCAAAGTGTCAGGTAAACAATGATATAAAATCCCAAGTATAGAGAGGAAGGTACTTGTCTCAATCACCTGGGAATTTTTACTGGTGAGACATGGCAATCAACTATAAATGACAAATCCTGGGGATTTTAGAAAAAAGGCCTTGCAGGTGACATGAGGGGAAAAGATCAGGTTTTGATAAAAGTAGAAAGCATCCACCAGAATGGAATGATAATTAGAGATAATAATAGTCAAGTACGAGGATGCCAGCATATTGGTTTCTACCCAGCAAGTTACAGTAGGGTCAAACCTCATTTTTAATCAGTTTGAACATGCCATTTTTATTTCTTGGCTGATGAATTGTTCCCAGACAATCCTGGTGTATCTACAGAGCATTTAGTTCAACCAAGGTCAAAGACAGAGGTACATTCTCCGTACAGCCTCATTCCCTCTCAGTTGCTTAAGCAAATGGCTTACGAGAAGCTACATGGAGCACAAAAGCGACACCAGAATTCAGGGCCTGGTCCTGCCCACATTGAGCCAAGTGAATGTGAGCCCATGAACTTCTCTGAGCCTCCATTCCTTCATCCACAGAATGGGGCTGATACTTTGTTTCACTTCCCACACATCTCTGTTGGGAAGCTCAAGCAATATGATACGTAGAAAAGGCTCTGCACATAATAAAACCAGAAGTGCTTCTTATGATTATTATTGTTACCGAAGAAGGAAGAGTTGTTTGAATCAGCTGCTGTGTTACTGAACGGCAGCTTTGGAACTGGTAAGGGTTAATCAGCACGTGTCTTGGTCACCAGTTAGGCCTGGTGAGTCAGAGCCCCAGAGCACGAGGCCCAGATCATGGGCTCCGTGAGACCTGCTCATCTGATTCGGGCAGCAGAACCTTTCAAGTCAGAAAATCTGGGATCGAATTCCATCTTTCCTCCCTCCTCACTAGGCAAGTCCCTCAGTCCTCCCAACCCTCAGTTCCCTATCCCTCGGACTGGGACATTAATAATTAATTGCAGGGTGTTTGGGAGGCTCAGACACCACACGGCCATGCTCTGGTACCTAGCAGGTTCTTCTAGGAACAAGCAGGAACAAGTGCTGTAAAGGGAAGAGGTGATATTTTTAACCCTTAGGAGCTATTTTGCAAATGCACATGAAGATTGCTTATGCAGACAATCTTCTCAGACCTACCCCTACTTCTTGAAAAAAAATCTCAAAAGTCAGGGCTCACTAGTGTTGGAATATCCGTCTAAAAAAGAGAACACATAAAGGGCACCTGGGCGGCTCTGTCAGGTAAGCATCTGCCTTTGGCTCAGGTCATGATCCTGGGGTCCTGGGATCGAGCCTCGCATCAGGCTCCCAGCTCAGTGGGAAGTCTGCTTCTTCCTCTCCCACTCTCCCTGCTTGTGTTCCCTCTCTTGCCGTGTCTCTCTCTGTCAAATAAATAAATAAAATCTTTTTTAAAAATGAGAACACATTATAAACCAACTTCTTTCAATTACACTTGTTACTATCATATGGTCCCTGAGATATACAGAAAACTTGGATAATTTGACCTAAATTGGCCATAAGGCTGCTCTATGCTCAACGCTGTAGCTCCTCACCATCCCTCAGACCAGCCCCTTTGTCTACACAATGAATCCTTTCCCCACCTCTATCTCTCTTGCCCCTATATTAGATACAACACCCCAGCCAGCTGAACGTCTCAACTGTTTCCCAAAGGCATCCTCTGCCTAGAAAGCCTGACATTGTCCTAAGTCAGGCATCCTGGGAACAGATAGTGTGAGATGCTGCAACGTGTGTGCAGGCTCACTGGGGAGCTCTCACTCCCGTGAGGGAGTGAGGGGTATGGGATTGGGCGAAGGGAGAAGTTGAACCATGATGCATCCAGAACCAAGGCCCCAGCAGATGCCACCTGAAGCCTTAGGGCTAAGGTGGCCCTTCAGGATATCAGAAATTGACCAGTCATGAGAGGTAGGCTTCCCCCAGGGAGGAGATAGAACCTTGGGTGAGACGCAGAGCTCAGAGAGGGATTCAGCTGAAATCCATCAGCAGCCAACCCTCCCTGCAGCTGGGCAGTGTCTGTCTGCTCCCGAAGGGGCATCTGGGCAGTGCCCCACCACACCCACTATTCCAGTTCCCAAACCATTGCCCAGACCTCAAGGCCCACATTCACCATGGCCTCACCATGTATTGTCCCCCTCTTCATACTTGAGATATGGCCCCCAAACCAAGTGCCTCTTGCATCACCACTGGGTTCAGAACTGACAAAGTTCAAACATCTATTTGGTCTACTTCTCTCAATTCCAGTGAATGTAGAAAACAAGAGAGTTATACCCCTTAAACGCATGCAGGGATGAATGTTCTTCTTCCAGTTAAAATTTCCAAGACCTCAGCATATTTAAGCATACTTAATTCTTCTCAGTCTGGTTCCTCATTTTGTTTATAGGAAAGAATATTTCATTGGTAGTGATACAATTCTATTCTTACACAACAGCCATTGGGGTTTTCGTTTCCTTTATTTGATGAATAATTTTTCTTTATAAAGTATTCTCTTGAAAATATAACAAGAAGTGCTATACACTGAAAAGAAAAAGTCAGGTTAGACAAGCAGGGTCAAATTAATAAGAAATCTGCTAAATTATACAAAATTACACAAAAGTATCAGCCATAAAGTAAATATGGTCATAAAAACAAACCAGCTCCTTTAAGAACTGAAAGCATGAGGGGCGCCTGGCTGGCTCAGTCTGTAGAGTGTGTGATTCTTGACCTCAAGGTTGTGAGTTTGAGCCCTATGTTGGTGCAAATTTTAAAAAATGTGAAGAAATGAAGATTAGTGTCATATTAGTGTCATGATTTCACATATTGAAATAATTTATTGGATCAAAAATATGAAAATGGTTGCTTTGCAATAAATAAGTTATATGAATACAAAAATCGAGTAAATGAAAAAAATGAAGCCAAATTCTTCAATCAAATGAAAGAGATATATGTATGAAAGATATACATATATTTCTGTTTTTTCATGTTCACAAAAATTTATAAAATTAATTATGTGCTTATATATTATTTTACATGCATTTATATACAAATATATATAGGGGAACACATGTATGCGTTAGGGGAATACACACATTATGCCTCTCTAACAAATTATTATATAGCTATTGTTTTTTGAAAAATTATACCCCTTCACTCTGACAGACCATGGCAAACTGAAGGGCTAACGTATGTCCAGCTCTGAGTCAAGGGTAAAGCCATCTACCTATGAACCCAACATGCTTCCAAATGTACAATACAACACCCTCCACAGTATCACCCTTAGACCCAGGCAAGTGGCCCAAGCTCCACACCTCAGAGCACCTGTGCTTTGGAGGTCTTGCACACATTCTTCTAAGTCTTTGTCGAATGCCTGGGACCTATGAGGGCTAGCTATGCCATCCGGGTCCAGCAAACCATTGCCTACAGGGGCCCTGGCCCCCATTTATCCTCTTCAGAACACTCTTCAACCCTCTCTCCCAAGATGGCATCAAACCAGGTACTGCAAAAAATCCCTGACCTCACACCTCTTCGTTGTCAGAGCCTGTGGTCCAGATCTGTTCCAAGGGGTTAGCCTGGCAACAGGTCACCCCCACCAGCCAGCATGCTGTGTCTTCACATACAACTGGCCTGCCAGAGTGGGTGTGGGCCTACTGACTCTGGGTGACTTATGCTGGACATAGGATTATTCAGGGCAATGGGCTAACGGTCCACTTTGGGGCATCTGTAGGCCTGTCAGTGTTCCCACGGCAGTGCTGTCTCCGTCTACAAAACCCCGGGTGGTGGGGTGGTGGCAGAGGCAGTCCTCCCACAGCTGGAGAGCTCCCCCTGACCCCCCATCATTGCCAGCCTGAGAGTGGTCACCGGCCTCTGACATGCTCCTTGTCTCATGTCGGTCAGTCCTCAGCGGTGCCCTCACTCATCTCCAAGGTTTTGGGAGATTCTTACTTTACCGCATACCCTTGCAACAGAGGTCCGCATGTCTCCAGTCAATGTGGTAACATTGCATTTTCCCAGACTGGCTTTTTTGTGGGAATGAAACCACTCTTTTCTGCTGGGCCCAAGAACTGTCTCCCACTGTCCACATTGAAGGAGAGCACTAGGAATGCTCCAATTACAGTCTAAAGCTTTTGAGAAAAGACATGGCTGAAAATGTGTCATTCTACACTTACACTAGATAATTGCCAACAGTCAACTGAACATGACCTACACATAAATTATTGTTCCCATTTTGCTGTATCCTCTGGGTAAAAGTTGCACTTGTGGTCATCAGCAAATAATCATGGGAATGATCCTTAAGAGTCACAGGAGGCCCATATCCGTGGGCAGCACAAGGAGGCTGAAGTGCCACGACATGACTGGCACCAAACAGATGGTTCTAAGATGGACGGACAAGGTCAGGAGATCTACCCATGGTGCTTCAACAGAAACAGGCTCCAAAGAATAATTGCCCTGAATAATCCTATGTCCAGCATAAGTCACCCAGAGTCAGTAGGCCCACACCAGCAATAAGGTACAGGCACCAAGCAATCAGAGCAGACACCTACTGACACAGCTGATGGGGTCTTGCCGGTGAGATCCAGGTGATGTCAAGTCCCATCCATCAGCATCGATCCACACAAATTTCCAAGGGGACTTGTTCTAGGATCCTTGTGACCTGCCACTATGGCACCCATGGTTGAAAACCGGTATCTGCCTGCTCTGTCCTCAGGTTGATGAGTCATTGAAGGTCACCCAGATGATTCCTGAGACTGGGTGACTTGATAGCCAGACATGGGAAAGGAAAATTAGACTGCAATGATTCCCTCTTGGAGCAGTTACAAATTTTGTATGTTAAAAGAAATGGTAAATGCAAATGGTCACTCTTTTATGCTCATCTCAGGGGAACAGGAAGTTTTTCTCTTTGGTCTCTCCAGGGGCTGCAGGCTTTTTGGGGTGTTACTTAAGACTTTCTCTGCCAAGACCTTCCTATCACCTTTTATACTTGGCTGCTGCAGAATCATGCTGGAATGGGAGATTTACCTACAAGAATTGCTTTCTTTCTCTTGAGCTTCATCAGGAAGCAAGGCACAGGGCCTAAACTCTACCCTATCCTATCCTGTCCCATCCTGTCCTATCTTATTCTATCCTCAGGTTCCTCAAAGGCTCTGTAAGAGGGAAGCAGAGCACTAAAAACTTGTTCCAGCTGCTCACCAGCCTCTAGCCTCTATTTCTCCCTGTGGGTACCTGCTACTCAAACCTGATCTCACTTGGGCAGAAAAATACGAACCATTCCTTCCCACTCTTTGGTTTGGCATAAACTGTGCACTGAAACTTCCAAAATCTTAAGCTTTTGGAGTTGAGACTTTTTTAGAGAAAAAGTCTCAGCTTTCCAGAGTATTGTCTTTCCAAGGACTTTAAAAAATAATTTCAGGGGCACCTGGGTGGCTCAGTCATTAAGTGTCTGTCTTTGCCTCAGGTCATGATCACAGGGTCCTGGGATCAAGCCCCATATTGGGCTCCCTGCTCAGCAGGAAGCCTGCTTCTCTCTCTCCCACTTCCCCTGCTTCTGTTCCCTCTTTTGCTGTCTCTCTCTGTCAAATAAATACACAAAATCTTTTAGAAAAATAAATAAAAATAAAAAATAAATTCAGAAACTCAAATGACTTCTTGGGATCAGCTATTTTAGCCTTCTCCTAAAGTAATAAATCCCACTGAAGTAATAGGTAGAAGTTTGCAAAGAAGGGAGGAAATTGTGAAAAAGTAAAACACACACACATTCACCCCTCATTATCTCCAAACTGTATCCTTTCCATACATTTTGGGAGAGGCTCTTTCAATATCCAAGACAGAGACCCAGAGGCCCATAAAATAATTTGCACGGATAAAAATCAATCAGTCCTTTATCGCTTGTTGTAATTAAGATGTGCATATCAATAGTTAATCAGTAAGATATGACAAAGATATTTAAAATATAAAATATCTTCATTAAGAAAATTCTACTCCACTTAATATACTACTTGTTCAATAACCTCAGCTCAAGAAAAAGTTAAGTGGCCCTCTACTTTTTTTTTTCCCCAAAGAAAATATTTCAAGAGACCCCACTTCTCATATATGTGTCATTGTATTCTAAAAGCTTTCCCTCTTACAGAAGGAATGAGGTGACTTTAAGGACAGTTAAGATTTTTCACACTAAATTTTAAGGGCTGATGACTGACATAAGTCAACCATTAAGGTTGCTGACAATTCACTTCCTTGTTTTTAACACTGGTTTAAAAAGAATACCTTCCCTCTTGTTTCTCCCCCACCCCCGCTCAAATCCAGGAATTAAGAAATGTATATTTTATATGTAAAATAAATATTCTGTCCCTGAGGGAAAATTGAAAACTATGCTCCGTTTCCCAGTTAACACAGGCATTAGCATGTGTCTTCCCTACAGTCAGGTAGACACAATACATCATCTTGGAAGTAAAAGTGGAAACTCCAAAGAGGAGAAGAAGGAGGGAAAGAGAGAGAACTTATTTTTGTCAAGTGTCTCACAGAGTACAATAAAGTCTTCCATTGATCTTGTTTGACCCTGAAAATAACATATGCAGCAGATGAGGCCAAGATTATTATCTTTCCTATTTTACAGTTAATGAAACTGAGGCTCTGGAAGATTATGTCTCAGGCAAGGCCACACAGCTAGCAAGTGATGAGCTAGGACAAATACAAATCCAGGTATTCTAATTTCAAATCCATACCCTTTTCTCCAAAGCACAACAGCATCCCCAATTAAATGCACATAGATTTGGGAGCTGTGATCATTTCCCTGTTAGACCATTCCCATCTACAAAAAGTTGTGATTTTTTTTTTTTTTTACGTAACCGTGGAAGCCTATGGTGAGAGTGCTACTACTCACCTGTATGTATGTTTCTCCTCTCATTTTAGGAGACATAATAGAAATTTTTCAAATTGTCTTTGACTTTTAGTGTTCTCTTATATTTGACAGAGAAAAAATCTTAATGACTAACTGCTTCAGAAAAGGTCCAAGACTGGTGAGTTTCACATACACACACACACACACACACACACACACACACATTTTGCTTTGTATCAAGTCATTCTTAAATAGGGTGGATTCAGGCTTTGAAAAAACAAAATTTATATAATGGAGGGTGGTCTTTTTGAAGAACACAAATTACAAATAAAATTACTACAGAGTATTTATTGATAATTAAATTATGACAAATTAAAAACATTAAAAGCTGAGAAATACCATAGTGTCACAAAATCCACAAAAGAGAACATAATATTTTTCATTCATTAAGTGGCCAACACACCTCAATAATATTTCTTCTTACCTTTTTGGCTACATACTCTTTCCTCACTCACCCCTTTATGACCATGATTTTATATTTTTTAAGAGATGGAACAGAAAGATAAATATCTTATTTCTAACATAGTTGGTCAAAATTTGTTCTTATTATTGTTGGTAATATCATATGCATATTTAGGATTATTGTCAACTTTGGGAAGACTTCTATGAAGCCTCTGCCATATAGGAACTGTAAGGTTTAAGAAGAATTATCCACAGACTAGTTTTCAACTCTGTATATCTCAAACCTTATTTCTCTTCCACAGTCCACATGCTTCCAGTACAGGAGACCATCTGACACATTAATACTAAGACAGAAACTTTGCCTGAATCTGTGTTAAGATGTGAGATAAGCTGGTACACTGGACAACAGAAACATTCCTGGAAGACACATGTATACCAGGATAACTACGTCGGACATGGAAGGGATGGAAAACATATAAATATCTCCCACTACACCCATACTAAGTGTATCCTTGGTTGTACTTTCTCTAAGACAGATTTTGAAAATATATAAAAGGTATGGCTTGGCCTATACCAGCTGATATGAGAAGTGTCACATGAGAAGAAGTGAGAAGGAGAGGAAAGAGTGAGCTTAACTGACTGTAACTAAAACATCTAGAAACTCTCCCGAGTGGTGAATGTTTTAATAAAACTCAGGCTGATGTCCAAAGCCGACATGATCCACGGCTTTTGGGATTAAATGCCCCACGCCCAGATAGCAAATGTCATTCAGGAAATCCTAAATTGGCTTCTCTTACTGAACTGGGTCCAGTCATGTCCCAGATTATCTATCTGTCCTTGCAACAGAGACAGTCTCCCAGTTACACTGCATTCTGTGACCACTCACAGGAGGCAAGACCATGTACTGACGTGCCTAAGATAAAGAGAGATACTATCTATTGGCACAGAAAGGTTTTGAAGCAGCCACATTAGCTAAAATAGGACCCTCTGAATTTTGTAATTACTCAAGTGGATTAAAATGGAAAGTGGGTTGAGATTATTCAAATGGGTTAGAAGTTAGGTGGAATTAACCTGCAAAGCTCTTTGGGGGAGATGTGTAATTTGGAGAATTATAGGATAGTAGTCGTTAAGCTCCATGAGGACAGGGACCTTGTCTGCTGTGTTCACTGTCACATCCTCTACCTACAACACTGCTCAGCACCCTCTGTGTTCAACTAGACTTGGATGGTTGGACAGACGGACAGAGGGATGGATAGAAGGAAGGAAGGAAGGAGAGGAAGAGGGGAGGAAAAGCGGATATGGAGAGGGAAGAGGGGAGTAGTGGAAGGAAAGAAGAGAAAGGAAGGGGTGGGAAGGGGAAGGAAAAAATATGGGACGAGAAGAAGAAGCGGGAACGGAGGGAGGGGGAAGGCCTTTGCCTTAGGTAAATTGCAATTCAGTATGTTTCAGTTTCCTCACCTAAAAATGAGAATAAATAAATAAATGAATAATAAATAAATAAATAAATAAAGCTGGTGGCTCAGTTGGTTAAGAGTCTGCCTTCAGCTCAGGTCATGATCCTGGAGTCCCAGGATCGAGCCCTGCATTGGGCTTCCTGCTCAGCGGGGAGTCTGCTTCTTCCCCTTCCTCTGCCCCCAATCTAGCTCAAGTTCTCTCTCTCTCTCTCTCTCACTCAAATAAATAAAATCTTCCAAAAAAAAAATAATAAAGTGAAATGAGAATTGAAGTAGTCCCTCCCTCGTAAAGCTGTGAGGATTAAATGAGCTAATACACATAAATCACTTGCTAGAGGGCCTGGTAACTCAGTCTGCCTTCGTTATTACGGTGAATATTTGATCTTCATTTAGTTCCTTCAAGCATTTAGTCAAGCTATCCAACAAAAGAGGATATTGTTACTGACTAGCACAGAAAAAAACGAAGCTAAATTAGAAGAATAATTAATGGGAAATCTGTCAGAGGGCCTGAAATCCTTACTCTAAAAATTCTCAATTTCATGGGAGAGTTCTAGAGGATCTGGGATCAGATCAGTGGGTCAAAGCAGGAACAAAAAGAAAAGCTGCTGTGCAGTATGGCAGGGCCTCATCTCAAGCCCCGGTTGGGTAAATGCAATCAATAACATCCTGTCAGTAACTTTTTGTGGTCTCATGTAAATATAGGGTACCTGAATAGAGATAAAAACTGTCATTTCCTCTCTCAAGTTGTAGCATGATGATGTATCTATTCCTTTGAAAGAACCAAACCAGATAATTGCCCAAACTTTCCTAGTTATATATGTCCATTGTGAAATATGTGAGGGAAAAATGGTGCAAGATGGCACAATATTTTTAGGACATTTGCAGAGAGGAACACTAGAAAGAATAAGGAACAATAAACTCAATCCAATGGGCAAGTCACTGTAACTACTCCTAAGACAGCTAATGAGGGAAAAAGTGTCATGGGCTGTTTAATCAACCCTGAACTGTGGGGTTGACTAGGTGTTTTCCAATTAGCTAATACAAAACAGTAATAAATGGCCAGCTGCATTTTTTTTTTTAAGTAGGCTCCACCCTGAAATCAAGAGTCGGCTGGTCTACCGACTGAGCCACCCAGGTGCCCCAACCAGCTGCATTTTTAACAGATGCTTCCACATACTTAAAAAGAGTTATTGTAGACTTATTTTCAAACTTTGAACTTGACTTGGGATGCTCATGAAGAATTTTATTATTCAAAATAATTCAAAATATTCAAAATTATTATCAAACCCATGATCTTCAAAGAAACTTAGGCTTACAAAAGCAGTATGAAAAATCACTGAGGTGGGAAGTGAGTACTGTTTTAACAGATAGGCAAGCCTGTGTGAATAATGAATCCTTTACACAGAGACAAGTTTGAGGTCTAGGCACAAAAGACCAATTCACAACTGGTCTCCCACCGTTTCCAAACTGCTTTCACCCTAATGGGTGAGGAGTATCACATTCAACACTGTCTACATTGAAAGCTACATAAGATGTGTGACAGAGGGGTGCCTGGGTGGCTCAGTGGGTTCAGGTCATGATCCCAGGGTCCTGGGATCGAGCCCAGCATCGGGCTCTCTGCTCAGCAGGGAGCCTGCTTCCCCCTCTCTCTGTCTCTGCCTGCCTCTCTGCCTACTTGTGACCTCTGTCTGTCAAGTAAATAAATAAATAAATCTTTAAAAAAAAAAAAAAAGATGTGTGACAGAGAACTTGGTGTTTCAGACAACCAACCCCATGGAGAAACAGCATAACATTCTGGGCAGGCAACTTAACAAGCCGCAGTGGCTTCCCAACTTGGGCTCAGCCCAAAGGCTCCTCGTATCTCACTCAGCAAGGCAAAAACAAAGGTTGACACCATCTAGCCCAGACCTGCAGACCTAAGTCCTCCAGACTCAACACACAGACAATCTTACTGTGATCAAGTATAAGGGTGAGGGGCTCCTGGGTGGCTCAGTCAGTTAACCAGTTAACCATTTGCCTTCCACTCAGGTCAGGATCTCAGGGATCAAGCCCCACATCACTGAGGAGTCTGCTTCTCTTTCTCTCTCTCTCACTCTCTCTCAAGTAAATAAATAAAATCTTTAAAAAAATGTGTAAGTGTGGGATTCATTCTGTTTTTCCTATGCCTCTAATTTTTGAAAAATCAGCTCATTTGTGTAAACACTACTAGTGATTATTTTCAAAGGTATATTTCTGAAGCTACTGGATATTATTTTAGAATAATCTTTACTTGTTTATTATATGGGTCAATATTCATTAAAGATTAAAGTAAAATTATATCCACTCAAACCCCAATAACTAATGAGAAAGAAACATGGAGAAAAGAAATTGATCCTGAAAGTCAGACAAATGAGTCGAAGCTTTCAACTTAATAGAAACAGAACCTGGAATAAATTATTTGACCTGGAGAGACTATCATTGATAAATGGAATTAAGAAACCTCACCTTATAAGGAAGCTGTGAGAAACAGTACATGTGCCAAAGAGATAATAGAGGGTCAGGAAATACTCCATTATTGTTATGGTCAAACATGAAGATTTGGTGGTAATACAACAAAGACAGGGCATTCACAGATGTAAGTTTCACTCCTGAAGGCCCAAAACTGAGCATTATGATACTAGATAAATCAATTGGGGCCCACTGCCTTATCCCTAAATGAAATAGTTGCAATCCTTGTATGTAATTTTAATGGTGAAAAATACAAATACAGGTGTGCCTGGGTGGTTCAGTGGGTTAAAGCCTCTGCCTTCCGGCTCAGGTCATGATCCCAGGGTCCTGGGATCGAGCCCTGCATTGGGCTCTCTGCTCAGTGGGGAGCACTCTCCTCTCTCTCTGCCTGCCTCTCTGCTTCCTCCTCTCTCTCTGCCTGCCTCTCTGCCTACTTGTGAAATAAATAAAATCTTTAAAAAAAATACAAATACAAAAATCTCTAAAAAACTAAAAACCTTTAATTTAAATTAAAATATAAAGTATGATTTGTGTAACTGCTGGGACATCTGCAGTAGCCACATACCCAATGTGTCTGTTTTTGCTGCTCATCTGGGCCTATTTCTAGCTGGGAGCCCCTGAGTTCTGTGCTCCTCTCAGCTAGTGTGGCACAGTGGCAGCACCACACCACATTCACTCCCTACCCGGTTGAAATCATACATTTTTCCAAGCTGAAAAATGTAGCAGTTCTAGATAGGACATGGTGGGTGCTTTTGAGTAAAAAATCTGAAGCAATTTCTTTTCTTGGAAATCCTAAGAGGGCTGGCTTTGAGCTTGCCTGCTGCCATTTTGACGGTCTCTGACCCTTTCCGGATGTGTCTTGTCTTCCTAAGAAGTACTTTTCCTGAGTCCAGGATATATATTTTAACTACTTATTACCTAAGTTTAGCAAAATGATTCTCCTGCAAAATAATGAATGGAGGACCTTGAGTTTCTTCATCTTATACACAGTATATAACAGTATTTCATGATGATGATAATAATAGTAATTATAATAAATAACATTGGACATTTATAATACTTGAGACATTATACTAAGTGCTTTACAAATATAACTGCATTTCATCCTCCCCATAACTTGATGAAGTAATTTTCATTGTGTCTCATTTACAGAGATGGAAGCCAAGGCACAGAAGAATAAAGCAGCTTGCCTGAGTCTGTGGATATTAGAACCAACATTCTGACTCAAGACCACACCCCCTTAACATTTATAACACTCCTGGCTTTTGCTCCCAAACCAAAGTTTCAAAATTTACTTTGAAATATCAAAGGCCTGTATACAAGCCTATTGCTAACTGTGAGAATTTGGTTTGTGAATTTATAACACATTTAATTAATCCCTCTCATTTTATGACTCAAACCCACATGTAATTTGCATTGTCACTTAAAGTAATGAAACTGGCCTAATTCATAAATATTCAGTTTCTCCAATTTGTACCAAGGAAGCTTCCTGTTGGCAGGGCTCATTTATCTATCCACCAGCTCCAATAGACATAGTGCCCACACCCCAGAAAACTTTTAGGGGACCACAAAGATCTTTTCATTTCCTTTAAAATGAGAGGAAAAAAATGAACTTTTAGGTCAAAAGAAAAGTTGTGATACAGAATATTAATATGTTGTCTTTATACCAATGCAGCCATGAAACTTACTGACTTATTTAATTTTTATGGAGGAAGGGGCCACAATGGCAAAAACCTCTAGAGCCCCCCAAAAGCCCTACTATGGCCCTGCCTGTTGGCTCTGCAGGCTTTACTGGCCCTCTCTGGGTTACTGATGCAATTTCTCATTGCCTCTCTCTCATTGCCCCCATGATCACTCCCCTGCAGCTTGTGATTTCTGGCTCTGTGGCTGTCAAGTGTGACAGAAAGTTGGGCTTATAAAAAGCATGACAGCTGCTCCTTAGCATAAACACCCTGGGAACCTGGTGTGAGTTTTAGAAGGTGGTTTCCTTCTCCCTTCAGTGTGATGAGAAAACGCAGCTACTGGGATGTCTACATCGCCCATCGGAGGAGGGTTTTCTGGCCACAAAGTGTCTAGCCACGAGAAACGGTCTACAGCAAAAGGATATTACAGAGAGGAAATAGAAAATGTCAGGAAAACCCATTTTAACTGCTCAACGGGAGCATTCAAGTCCGGGGTTCTAAGAAATGTACCTGCCACAACCAATGATAACAATGACAGTTCTGGGTCAGCTGGGGGCCACGGCCCTAGAGAAGGGAAGACCTTCCCCAACTTGAGGCTCTTTTGTACTGTTCATTCCCCCTCCTGCCCATAATCTTGAGCTCTTTCTCACAAGTTCAGATTCCAGATGTCAGCCCGAAATCCTTGCAAAGCTAAAGGCTAGCCTCAGGTTAAGACAGGACCCTAATGAGAAGATGAGTGCTACTTGACCCCAGTGGGGCTGGGGACCCATGGAGAACTGTGGATTGTCACTTTTTTTTTTTCCAGCATAACAGTATTCATTATTTTTTTACTTTTATTACACTTGAACTGGGATGACTTTTATCCTCAAGTCTGGCCTGTGAGTAATGAATATGAAGTCCTCTCTTTCAGCCTCTCAGTTTAAAGAAAGAGGAAGGAAAGGGTCCATTGTTTTTCTAACCTTGCAGTTTCCTAGTGTGAGATGGAAAACTGTGGATGGCAAGTGAAAGCAGCAGGCATCTCTATAGAAGGACATCCGGTGAGGCCCGACCTGCTCTTGAGGGGTACACACTGACTGTGGGGTCATGGGAGACAGGGGTAAAAACAAACTGAAACAAGTTTCTTTAGCAAATACATCTGAATACTCACGACAACCAACAACTCTCTACTCTGAAACCTAGCCTACAGTCAGACCGTTCTGTATCTTAAACCCAGGGAAAGAAAACCCCCTTGGGTTTCCAACAAAGTAGCAATTTTCTCCAGCTCTGAGAGAGATTTTGTTGTACCCAGAAGAGCTAAAAGGGGTAACCAAGAGTTGAGTGTTTTTTTTTTTTTAATATTGTTCTGTTCATCCACTAATTTGTTCAAAAATAGCTCTCAAGTTCGTTCAGCACAATTTGACCTTCATAATTATGCGGGTGATTATGAGGCCCCATTAGAGTTTTCAAAGTGCTTTGTACATAAGGGGCCTTTAAACATTCTACTATAATAAAAACAAGCTCATAAAAATCCCACACATTTCACATAGGCCTTTGATAACCCATCACATGATAATGACCTTGAGTAACTAACAGTCTGTACTACATTTAAACCAGTACCTCGGAGGTAAAAGTTTTTGTATCTTATTATTTCTGGCTAGAGTTACATAGATCCTTAGAAGAAACACACACACACACACACACACACACACACACACGTTTTGCCCTTAGATGAGCAAATTCCACGAGTCATCAAAAATAACCCATGTCTTCTCTGGCTACCACCTTCTCCCAAGTGGGTTTGTCAGAACAGACAGTCTGGATCAGCACCCACATGACAGGGTGCTTTGACCCCAGTCCTACCTATCCGGGGGATCCTCAGTCCCTTCTTCTATCTGGGTCTTGGTTTCTCTTCTGTAAAATCAGAGAGTTAGACTAGAACCAGTGGGATTCTGTGCATGTCTTTAGGGCTTTTCGGTTGTGGAAACCTGCTGAGCAGGGAGGTGCTGCCTACTTCCTCTCAATCAGAGCACAGCCCTTTTTGTTTTATAGGTGGTATTCTGAATTATCTTTCAGGTGGGGGGGGGGTGGGGGGAAGGTTCAAAACCATCATACTAGATGAGCTCTAAGGCACCTTTTATTTTGAACACCTTGAGAATCTGTAACGATCAGCAGTTTACCTTGGGTGAATTATCCTTTCCGTTGAGCAACTGTTGGGTTTGGCGGGGGTTTGACCCATTACTATCTATTAATGAATTAACAGAGATGGTTTTATCCTATTCTGTCCTGAAGAAACAAGATATAGAGCAGCTAAGTCTTAATAGGGACATCTAAGAGGAAAGTGGGGAATAGAAAAGAGGAGAGCGCCCAGTAATGCTCTGCTGGGGCCAGCAGCCTCAGTGGGGCAGCAAAGCAGATGGCAGTGGACACCTCCGGGCCCCCAGAGAGGGCACTGGGCAGTAGCAGAGCCACTAGCCTTTACTGACCAGTGGCTTTCACATAATGCCATCTTACCACATCTTTACAAAGGAGTCATAATATCCCCATTTTTCCAGCTGCAATCAGAGTCCCAGCACAAGGGAAGGACGGGTATGCCAAACAGAGGGGGGAAAGGTGGCCAGGTTGTCTGGTTCCCTTTTCCATTTTTTTCCAGCCCCATGTTAAGCTCTATAGGCAGCCAGTTACCTAACACATATCATTCTCCTACTGAGGGTTGGTGTTGAAAGAGACAGAGGAATGAGTCAGTGTCATTACCTTCAAGGAGTTTATGGCTGGGAAGACATGTATGTAAATGTGGTAGTATTAATTAGGGCTAATCACCCAACAGTTCTGTTCTCCAGCCAAACATACATAACAACTGTACTCTTCTGCTTCCTTCTAGTTGAGTGTGTCCATGCTTCTTCCAGTGACATTCTCAGTTGATGTGATGTGTACCACTTCCAGGTGGGAGCTTTAGGACCCTGGGCTCAATCCAGTGCTCTGTGTCTCTGGGCCATGATAATTGGCAACATGTCTCATGGTGGCTGCTTCATCAGCCTTGGTCCCCAGAGAGGCCAATTTGGGGCAGAGCCCTAGACACACTGATATGGGTATGTCTCGTAAGGAAGAAATCAATCTCATTTAGAACATCAAGAGTTTTCAGAGTTGTTACCTCAGCATTATCTGGCCTCACTTGGCTAGTAAATAACCCCCATGGTGGAAGAATCAGGAAGCCAGAGGTTTACATCAGTCATCACCCAAATTGGTTAACCTATAGCAACAATTCTTTTAAAGAGAGTTAGTAGTTTTTCCTTTCGTTATAAAACCTAGCAAAATATGTTTGATTTGCTTACTATATGGTAGCCAGCAGGCTTCTATTATTTAATTAAATACTACAGATGCTAATAAATTCTATTGATGTAATTTATTGTTAATTAAAAGTTCTTTCCAAGTTCCTACATTGTAGGCTAATAAACATGGATAGAAAACTTCTGGCATATTTATTTTTACATCAATTTCTTAAATAGGCACAGCAAACTCTGAGGGAGAAGTGGGCATATGAGGGGAAGAGCAAAGCAGAAAAGGGTAGAAAGCTCTTCCAATTTTTCCTTTGCGAAGCAACTGCCAGTTTTTTTTTTTAACTTGTCCCACCAATTGTTATATAGTATTTTCAACCAATTCTCAATTTCAGCCTTATCTTCCGATGATATGCAAAATACTATTGCATTACTCATCATAAATGACAATTTTCTGTTTTGATTTTTGTCCCTTCCATTGAGAAGTTCTCTATATCCTGATTCCTCTCTAAATTCATGAAACGTCTTTCAGACTTAACAAGAAGCCACCACTTGTAGGCTGTAGGCGGGACTCCTCCCTGTGTGTGAATCTCCTCGCTGACCCTCACAACAACCCTTGCAGGAGGGCACTCTTGTTAGAGATTTTACAGATGAGGAAACTGAGGATTTTTTCACGGGCAAGTAACGTAGTCAAGCCCCACAGCCAGTAATTGGTGGAACCAGGCAGTTTGCTTTCACAACCCACATACTTTTACCCCAACACTTCTCAGGTGTCCTGGTTTTCTCGCAACTGAGGAATGCTCCCCTACAAAGTAGCTCCCACCTCTGTGGCCTTAGTTCCCCTTTCACATCACCATGTGGTTGAGGAGCAGTGAGGGGGCCAGTAGTGCCAGGCCCGATGGGGCACAGACAGATGGCCAGCCAGAGCCCAGGAGCCACACGCCCCTGAGAACAGACTGTACGGCTGGAGGCAGCCAGCCAGAGCCCATTGTCCTGGGGCCCTTCTGAAAGGTCTTAAAATAGCTTTTGATGATGTGGAAACACACAGGTTATCTCATGTGACTGATCTCTAGAACCCCATGGATACCACAGAAAATGCAGAGCGTCTAGAAGTTGGGGCCTGGGCCTGGCTCTGTCATTAACTGCCTCTATGACTTTAGCTAATAATAGGAAACAGCACCCCAAGAAGGTGTTGCAGGCATGCCCAGCACTTCATGTGCATGCTCTCATTCCACTTACTCCTCCCCAGAACTACAAACAGTAGGTGTTGTCGTCCTGCAGTTCAGGGATGACAAAAGACAAGTAAGTGATTTGTCCAAGACTACGCAGATGGAAAGCAGCAGAGCTGGGATTTAGTCCAGAGATGTCCTTTTTCTGGGCCTCAGTTTGTCCATATTAGCAGGCTGGGTGTATGAACTCAGAAGTCCATTTCAGCTCTAATATCCCAGCTCTTTCCCTCTGTTGCAAAGTTCTGTTTGCACCGGCACAAATATCCCAAGAGGGAGATTTGCAATCGATACCACCTTGAATTTGCAGGGTACCGTCTGTACCTCTGTCCCCTCTGCCCATCTTTGTAAGAATTGGCCAAAATAGACCAGACGATGATCAACACAGCTCCTCATTTTCTGCAGCTCCTAGATACTGTTAGAAAGTAGTTAGCAAATCTACTATGGGATTAATCCCAAAGACAGAGGTAATGATAAAAAAAAAAAGAAGAAGAAGATTGATGTTTAAACATATCCCCTTTTCTTGTAATATAATGATGCAACCCTTTCTCCATCCTCGTGGGTGGGTTTATAATGTGGGAAAGTGGTTTGGAATTAAGACTAACTTCATATTCTTTCCGCAGTGCTGACTCAGGTTAATACTACCCATGGGATCAGTCCACTGGTTCAAGTTCTGAATGTACTTGTAACTTTAAATCAACAAACTAACAACACTCCCCAAATAATGAACTTTCTCTAAGGTGTTAGTGTTTCCCTGACTCTTGGGATCTAATTCCAGATGTCCTCAAACTTTAGAGTACAGCAGAATTACCTGGCAAACTTGCTCTATATGCCAAGAACTAGGCTCATTCTCCTAGAATGATTCTAGAGTCTGGGGTAGAAACCCAGAATCTGAATTTTAAGCTCCACCCTCCTACCCCTTATCCCCTGCCCCAAGCAAGTCTGATGCCCAAAGTTTGTGGACTCCACTTAGAGATGTATAGCCTGGTCCTTGCACCAGGTCTATGAGACTTCATTTTCCTTGAGGGAGATATGGACTGTCCTTGACATTTTGGCCAGACACAAACCAATGAGGTCAATGTAGATGACCAATGCAACCGTGGTTGGTTGGCTGGTTTGTCAAGGTTTTCTCGTGTGTTTTTGTTGATTCAGATTTTTAATTGTGGCACACAGTTGACACCCCAAAAACATTCACTTATGTCAAACAAAATCACTATTTGGCTTCTTTGCTATGCAGCAAATAGACAAGATTTTCATGGAGATAACACACTCTGCTACTTGTCTGGGGCCCTCAGTCACAGCCGTCATGCCACTTCACATTGTTACACAATAATACTTCACTCCATTCCCCTGGAAGTGTTCACTTTGAAAAGCACCACCCTCAGGTGACTATGTAATGTATCATCTAAAATGGGAGACTTGTGACCCTAAGAGGAGATGCTATTAATAACTTCTCTAGGAAAACAAATGTAAAGCAAGACTGTCTGGGAGAAGTGGCAGATATGGTCCCTCCTACTTCCTCAGTCAGAAAGGAGATCGCCAGATCACCTACTTGCCCAAGACTCCAAAGTGACCTCTCCCCTCTATGAAAGTCCACAGCGCTAGATCAGACCCTGCCTTGAGTTGCTTTCATCTTTCCATGGGACTTACAGCCATCTAGCCACCAAAATGTTTATCACTGCTGCAAAGGCAGAGGCTGTGTCCCCTCACGTCCCCTAGCCCAGGTGCTCATCAAGGGTGCCATCTGAAGGAGAGGTAAGCTAGGCAGCAGAATTCACAGCTCGTATGATACTGCAGGGGCTCCTACCAGCCTAGGGAAGCCTCATGTGCTAGGGGAAATCCTTTAAACTATGGAGCCATAAAAATTAGGTTTTCTTTCTAGCTGTGTGATCACAGGGAAATCATTTAACCTCTCTGGACCCTAGTTCTCTGGACAACAAAGTTGCTAATGTTAATTCTGCAATAGGAAGATCAAATGTGATAATATATGCAAATCACCTAAAAGAGCCTTCTAAACAATGATAATTCCCTCCCTCCCTTCTTTACAACACTGAGTCTGTTAAACAGAGTTGAACTGCAAAAGGTCATTAGTGCTTACGGTTCTTTATTTTTTTCTTACTCTTCTAGTTACTACCACAGCATAACAAATTACCCCAAACCTAGCTTCGTAAAATAACCATTTTATTATGCTCCCTGATTCTGTGTGCCAGGGGTTTGGAAAGGGCAGAGTGAGGGTGCTTTTATTCTCCTCTTTGACATCTGGGACCTCAGCAAGAAGGACCTAAAGGCTTGGAGTGATTTAACTTCCAGGACCACGAATTGTCCGGAGGCATTTGTTACTCACATTTCTGGTGGCTGATGCTGGCTGTCAACCAGAAGGCCGATAAGGGACCTGGGCTTCCTCACAGCATGGAGACCCTTGACTTCCTACTTTGGGGTGTAGAGTGCCAAAAGCGAACATTCCAAGAAAACTAGGAGGAAGCTGCTTGGTCTTTTATGACCTAGCCTCAAAATCATATGGTATCACTTCCACTATAATCACAAACCAGCCTAAGGAGGAGAACCACCACTTAATAAGAGGAAAGTCAGTAAGATTGCATGGGATGAAAATCTTGATTTGGTCCTTTACAGAAAATAAAATCTGCCACTCTTACCCTGTAAGTGATCACATAATAAAGATGAATAAATTTTTTAAAACAAAACAAAACAAAAACCACCACACACAACATCCTAGAATCCCAAAGCACTCTATAATAATCCAGGCTTTGGTTCACCAGGCCAAGATCCTGCTTTTAAGACACTAAAAGATGGTTTAGCAAAGTACAATTGTACCCTACTTTTAGAAAGCATTTTGTTAATTAAAAAAAAAAAAAAAAAAAAAAGAATCCTTGCCAACCAGAAATTTCAGGGGATGGACATTCATATTGGTGAGTTATGTGAGCAGTTTACTTATATAACAGATAAAATCCTAGTCTAGCATTCATGGTCTCTTGTAAACTGACTTCTACCAACTGCACCCATTTTATCTCTAGCTCTGCTGAATCACATACCATTCCTGGAATAGGCTTGCGTTTTTTGCCATGACACCTTTGTTTGGGTGATTTTTCCTCTCCCTAGAATGTTTGTCCAGCCATGCCTTTCAAAATCTTACCCATCCTTCTACATGTGATTTCAATGTCGCCTCCTCTCTGAAGACTTGCCTGGTTGCCCATGAAGGTAATTTGTCCTTCAGAACTTCTAGAGATCTTTATTTATACCCTTCCTTTATCAGTACCTTATCCCACCTCACATAAACTTTGCCATTTCCCAAGGCCCACAGTGAAACTCCACCTCACTCTTTCCCTCTGTCCTGATTCCCACCCTTAACTGTTACAAAGAGGAAAGCAGGATTAAAGTGATTCACCCATATTGGAAGTGACTGGGATCTCATCTGGGCAGAAATGTGGGAATCAAGACTTGGTGAGAAGTCAAGGTGCTAATGGAGAAGCAGAGATGAATTAGTAAGACTGCTCCCTAGTCCAATGATCTCTGTTTTGTCTCTCCTGGTTTCTTCTTTTCTTACTACTCTGTGCTTTGTGACGTGTGTGTGCGCGTGCACACACACACACACACACACACACAAACTCAGCCACTTAAAACCAATTTGAATCTCTATGAGGAGTCATGTTTACATCATCCTTTATCTCAGAGATGTGGAGCTCCATTTTTTAATGAGAAAATTTGTCTACTTATTTATTCTTTCCTATTTGACAAGAATCTCTCAATCCTTGGATACCTATTCCTTCTTCCAAACCACATTCATCTAATTGACCATGGACACTCCTGTACACACATAATTTCATTTTAAATTACACTGATTTAGACTTCAAGTTACATTGTGTTTCTTTCTACTGGACCAAAGGGTAAGTTTGAGCAACTAATGTCTTGTTAAATGCAAAGGGAAGAAAAGCCTTCTTTTTATAATTTTAATCTAATCTAAAGAAGAGAACTCGCATCAGTTTAAGCACAAAAGCACTCTTGCACTATTTGGTCTGACCTTCATGCCAGAATTATGACTCTCCTTCATATCTCCTTACTTGTTTCCTCTAATCTTCCATTGTATCCATGACTTTCCAAATTTCACATAGAAAATTTCAGCTAGGACTTGCGACTAAATATTCATGATTTAGGTCACTGAGGCACACTATGAAACAGTATTCACAAGAGTGGGTCAGAACTAGGAATCTCTCCTGACCTTATTTCCTCATTAGTTAAATTGTCTCTTCCTTTAAATGATTCTCTTTCAAAATTCCTGAAGACAATCCCTACTTTGTCAGACAATAGCACTATTTTAATACATCAAATGTCATCAACAAAACTGCCAGCACTTAGGTAGACAGATTGTCTACTATACTCTGTTGAGCAGTCAAGATAGCCCAGTCTACTAATTTACCATGCACGTGTGGACCTCAGCCTGCCTCAGTATTAAGCTTTCAAGAGATCTCAAAGTGAGGTAGGCATGTAGTAGATACTTAAGTCTTTAGTTTTATGTGATAGAATTCATGTCTCACTTAATCATTCATTCAATATAACTACAAACACTTCTTGAGTACCTATTCTACCCAATCAAGGACACTATAATCCAGTAGTTCTCAATATTTAGACTTTACAGACCAGCAAAATTCCCAAAATGTCTGATGAACCAACAAATGCTGAAAATTTTTATTTTGTGGAGAAAGGCCACAGCATGAAGATCAGTGGGTCTCCCAGTGAAAGACTGGAAATGAACGTACAGAAGTGGCAGGTTAAAGGTAACTGTAAATAAATGGACAAATCCACAAGATAAGAAAAGTACAAGAAGTAAAGGACATCTCTAGTTTCAAAATTAATGTGTTAAGAAGATTTGAAAATGGTAATTCACCCATACCCTTAGCCAAGTTACTAAAGCTTTGATGAGAGATCACACCAGATTTGTACGAACTGGACAGTCTTTTGCCCAGCTCTCTCCTTCCCACCAAACTCCTAAGAGATAGGCTCACACTGCCCTACCTGAGGGCTTAACCTTAACTGCCTGCCCAGGTCTGAAGCCAAATATCTCATAGATGGGAAAATCTTGTTGAGTAATCCTGAGCCCATTCAGCTTGAACCCTGGTTTTGGTTTTTGGGCTTTCTTTGCGACCTTGTCTGCACCTTCTAAACCAATTCCAGGTACTCTCGTCTTACATGAGTCCAGATGCCTTCTCTTAACTTCTTCCTCGGTAGTCCAACAGCCTCCAGATGGGCATTATTCCCTTAAATCTCAGCCCCCCATGCTTAGGCTTTGACACCTACAGTGTCAAAGTGCAACACAATTTGCCAGTGCAACACGATTTGTTGTTTCCTCTCCTTCCTACAGCAGGGAAAATCCACTAAGCTCCCTCTGAACTTCCTGCCAGCCATCCTCCCCATCTGGACCTGAGAGTACTGCCTGATACCAGGCTTTGCTGATGCCATATTCCGTCCCCCCTAAGAAGACTGGCTCCAGGAGCTGGCAACCCCAGAAATTGTTCCGCAGTTTGCATGCATATATGTGTGGGCATTTTTCTTGCGAGACCATAGCACTCAATTCTCAGCTCCTGAGAGTTCCACTACTATGGAAAGACAAAAACCAAAACAAAACCATTGCTATAGAGCCATTTCCTGACTGAGACATCTGAACTGTATATTCCAGGCTGGTGTTTATTCTTATTTTATAACCAAACCAGGCATGAATGAGGGGAAAGTATTTACCAAGGATTCTCAGTGCCTGGAGAAACCCCGATTTGAGTCCACTTTCCCTATTTCTTTTCTAGTTCATCTCTGGCCTATGTTCTACCTTGATCAAACTACATTTATCTTTCCTTCTGCTGATCATGAGACCCACTGACATCTCTGTTTTTTAGACAAGACAATACAAAATATAAAAATTTTTAAAAAATGAGTTTAGATGATACAGTGCTTGGCACATCATAAGCACTCAACAAAAGTGTCAACCATTAATCTTATTTCTCAATCACGTACAGCTGCTTAGTTTGGGAAAGTGAAACTTCATGTTTTCATGGCACTTCTGTCTGGAAAATGTTATCAATTTAATTCCTAGGCAAGTCATTTTTCCCAAGGAAAGGCAAACTCCTCCAGATGTATCCTTATTTTCCACAAGTCTAAGAGAGGCCTAGGCCAAGGGGAAGGTGCAGATGGCATCAGAGATGATGCCAATGACCCCACGCCAGGAGTGTGAAGGTGGGACAGTAGCCAAACCCCATCTGAATAAATCTGTGAGGTTGGTGTGTAAAGTTTGTGGGAGACATTCCTTTTACCCTGGAAGTCTTCCTTCATGTTTTCTGTTGCCTCCCTCTCTCATTGTGATGATTATTTGCTGAAACATTTACTGGTGAACAAGGAAAGGACAAAGGTGAGCTATGAGAGTTCATGAGCACTCTCACAGGGAACCTCAAGGTCTGTGCTGAGGTTTCTGCAGATCTTCAGGTTGATCCAGTAGCCTGCACAGCTTGTGGAGGAGCACCCACTGCCACAGTGTCCAGGATGCTGGGTGTCCCAGGCCTGGAACATGATTCCTGGAGCATCTCGACTTCACCTCTGGAAACGGACTCCACCGGTGGGTTTTCCCCTGCGTAGGCCACCGGGGTGGTGCCAGCTTCCCATGAAACGAGCCTTGGCATGCTACCTCAGAAAGATGAAAGGTCTTCCACCTTAGATCTTAATCCTTCTGCGAAGATCTCTGTGCCACAGTCATTCAAAATGTGTGTATCTTGATGTGACAGCTCAATAGAAGGAGCTCTCTCATAATTTTATTTTTTTTCTAATTTTTTTTACTCAATTTCTTTTTCTCTATTTATATATATTCTGCCAAGATCTCTCGCCCACTCCTACCTTGAACTAAGTCTGTCAATTAAGTCTTTAAGGAGACAGTAAAACTTACAAGGTACAGAGGTAGCCTGATAGTTCCTGCCATATGCAAAACCTCAATCTCAACTCAAAAAAATTATTGAGCAAGTTACCATCATGGGAATTCAAATTATGAAGCAATTCCTGCTGATTTCTGGAAATTTTTTAAACCCATGATGCAGTAACAAATCTAACCTAATAAGGTTTTTTTTTGTATTTGATAACAATAATGATATTTAATCTTTGCCATCAGTCAAAATGGAAGCTGTCCTTATTTCAATATAACAAAATGAATCTAATTTAAATAGCAGGGCCTTTTCGAAAACAGAGACTCACCTCTCAATGCAAAGAACAAATATTTGCATTACCTATTTATATTAAAATATGCAGAAATTTCTCAACCATTCAGCCAACTTATAAATTTTTATAACTTCTTTGAATTGTTAACATTTTTTTTAACACACTGCATTATTTCAGCTTTGTGAAGGGCTCAATAACAATCTTTCTGGTCAGGAAAAAGGAAAGGACATTAGAATAAAGAATGCAGAATAAATAAAAACAAAACAGTACAGCCCGTACATCCACTCATACAAAGACAACTTTCATGGTGAGCTATAGCAATTATAATAACACAATGTCCTTCATGTTGATTTCAGCAGTAAAAAGAATTTCTCTAGTTATTAAAGACTTTCCTGGCCAAGTTTCAGAAAAAAAAAAAATCTGATTCTATCCCAATCTGACTTCTGTGCAATGCAAGTCATGCACATTTTAAACACTGATATATAATGCTGCCATTCTTCTATGAACTGTTAACAGCTGTAGAAACTTTTATAGCGAGCTTCAAAACATGTCTGTGTAGTCAGTGCTCTCCAGACACTTAGCAATCCCAAAGCTATTCCTGGACTCACTCAGATTGCAGTGCGAACACAAAGTTTTGATTTATGTTGGTAATGAAACAACAAACTTCTGATCTTTCCTCTAAATGGCCATTCAGATTACATGAACAGCATGTGCTTCAGGGGAAAGTGGAGGGCAGAATTTACAGAAACAAAAAGGAAGCAAGAAAATAAATGGAAGGGCCACCCACAGTTACCTTAAGGAAAACCCACAGTCGTCAGTATAAAGCACTGTACTGAAGTTACATCTCTCGGCCACAAAAAAAAGCACTTGTGCTTATAGAGAAATATATAGCATCAAAGGCTTTGGATGAGAAGGTGACCTAGTGAGAGCCATGTGCCATAAGCAGGGGCATGTGTAAAGCTGGTAATGGGCATTAATACACACAAGGTGTCACCCTGGGTATGAGCAAAGATGCACAAAGGCCATGAGATTCTTATTTCGACTGAAAAGTTCCACTTCACTGAATCATGACCAAAATCCCCTGAAACTGACAAACTCATGCAAGGGAATTTTTTAGCTGTAGCAATCCAACCACCCCCAAAGGCACCATTTCCATTGGAGATCTTCCTTAAGCTATGAAGTTCCCTTATTCCACATTGGCCAACTAGACCTCAAATACATGGGGTTGCTTCCCTAAAACGCTTTGTTTCAAGCTCATCACTACAGGATGGTTACAGACCTAATCCTGCATCTGAGTTGTTCACAGAGAATAAAAAGACTGATACATAACCAAATTCAAATAATGTCTACTTCCTATGACTAGTGAGGTAAGCTGAAATGGTCTCCACGGGATACTTTATGGCTGCTGTTTTCCTATTTCAAGAAGAAAAAGGGGGTAAATTTGTATCTTCTAAAGATAAGTCATTTGCCTATTTCCCTCCTTGCTGGCTGAGATAAAGAAGAGAAGTCACAGTATTGTCCACTTTTCTACTTCCCTGCCACTGAGAAGCCCCTCTACACTGAGTATACAAATCAACACCAGAAGAGTAAGAGGCCCGGACTCTGTTCTGAAAGAGTTTCAAACCTTACTGGGAAAGAAAACATGAAGGGGTATAGAAAAGAAGCAAAAATAGAATAGATCCTAAAGTGTTAAGGGTATATATGAATGAAGTGACCTGAGTGGGAGGGAGTTGAAGGGCTCTATAGCTGTGGGCAAGTTATTCAGGCTCTGTGAAGCCAGAGTCAGAGTAAAATTACAATGGGAGAGGGTTGGGGGAAGAGAGGTGATAGGATAGCTGCAGAAATGACATAAGATATTGTTCATTGTTTTTTGTACCAGTCAGTATGCTTTAAGTTACAAGTAATGAACACCCAACTCCACTCACTTAAACAATGAGAAGTTATCTCACACATAGCCAGAAATCTGAAAGTAGGTAGTTAAAGGCTTGGTCTTGTGACTCAGGTTTTTTCTTTCTTTCTTTTTTTTAATCTTTTGGTTGTACCATTTGCTAATGTGAAGTTTTTTCCCCATGATTGCTATCACATGTTGTCAATAGAGCTGCCAGAGCACCTGACATCACATTTACATTCATGGCAGGAAGAGGAGAGGACGGGCTGCTCCAGTAAGCTCTCTTCTTACTTACACTTGCTCCATTTATCAAGGAAACAAAAGCTTTCCCAGAAGCCTCACCCCCAGAGGATTTCTACTTGTTGGACTGAACTACATCATATGGCTCCAACTACCATCAAGGAAAGCTGGGAATGTGTGCATCTGGTTATCAAACTACTGTGATCAGCCTGGAGAATCATGAGATGCAGCCCCAGACATCACTATAATGCTGCCAGAAAAGATCAAGTTTCATTCTCAAGGAAGAAAAAGCAAAGAGAGTAAAAATGGCGACTGAGTGGTCAATGAATACTATCTTCAGCGTTCTCTTGTTTTCATTTTCTATCTTGATGGAAAAAGTCAAAATTTTCTTTTTGCTGTTACAGAGAAGCAGAGATATGACCTCTAATTTTTCATGCAAAGTTCTTCTAGCTTTTTCCAACGATGGTATGGCATGAAAAGTATCACCCATTCACTTCCAATGTCCCAGAATCATTTTATCAAGTGAGATATGAGGTGTGCTATTCGAAGAGAAAACACTTGTAAGACACACAATTAGTTGCCCACCCTACAACAGTTTGCCCCAGTTCTCCTTTGTTAATTAAGCCCTGATCTTGCTCACCCTCTCTATGACCACATACTCAATGAAGATGACCCTTTAAATGTCCATGGGTGAGTCTTAAACTAATCCAATCATAATAATTTGACTTCTTTTTTTAAAAGATTTTATTTATTTATTTATTTATTTATTTGACAGACAGATCACAAGTAGGCAGAGAGGCAGGCAGAGAGAGAGGAGGAAGCAGGCTCCCCACTGAGCAGAGAGCCTGATTCGGGTCTCGATCCCAGGACCCTGAGATCATGACCTGAGCCAAAGGCAGAGGCTTAACTCACTGAGCCACCGAGGCACCCCTTGACTTCTTAAAATCAGTAATTGGTTTTGGGATTTTGTTTGTTTGTTTGTTTGTTTGTTATTTTTAAGTATACTCCATGCCCAGTGCAGAGCCCAATGTGGGGCTTAACCTCACAACCCTGAGATCAAGACCTGAGCTGAGATCAAGAGTTGGACCCTTAACCAACTGAGCCACCCAACAACCCCACTAATTAGTTTAAGAATGAGGATGCAACATAATTCTGGCCAATGATTCATGAGGGGAGGCCTGCTAAGGACCCTCCAGGAGAAGTTTTCTTCCTTCATAAGACACAAATCAAGAAACTGTCCTTTTCTCCATTTCAAAGAAAATAGATGAGGATATGATGCCTGGAGCATCTTGTAATCATGAGGGTATAAACCTAGGAAAAGGCCAACATGTTGAGAATAGCAAAAGAGAAACCAGGGTTTTAATACACCATTGTTAAAAAACACTGAATTAACCAACCCCGAAACTGCCCTATCTCTAGGCTTTTTATTATATGTGATAATAAATCCCTCCTTATTTAAGAGACTTAACAGTTTGTTTTCTGTGAGCCCAAAGAATTCTCACTGACAAGGTATTATCCCTATTAGCATATGTCCCAGGTTCTAGATTTACATTCATAAGCTTATTTAATCAGCAGCAGCATCAAGCTCTTATCAATTCCCAGTTATCTGTAGGATACTGTGCAACTCTTTGATAAGCTCAAGCTGATTTATTATCATACTCCATGCTGCCACATCAGCCTTAGCAGAACCAGATATTCTGAAATCCACGTGGTCAGAAAATCCAACCTCAGTCGTGGTGAAAGAAGGCTTTGAGGCTCTTCAGGTTCACCACTTAAAGATTCTCTATTTCCCCTCAGACACCCACAACCGCCTACAGTGAGGTACCTCATTAATTGTACAGGGGGACACATACACTGCTCTTAAGGCCACAGGCAAAGGAGCATCAAAAGCTTAAAGCAGAAGAACTATGAAAATCATAAAATCATTTGACAGAAATAAGGATATTTGTCTATAAAAAATTGGCTATAATTTTGGGATTTTATTCCTATAATCTAATATATAATATATCTTGTGCCCAAATCATATGGAGAGATGAAAAAGCTGTGAACACACAAAAAAATATATTCAGATACAGATAGATATTATAAATTGGAAAAATAGTATTTGGTTCTATTAAATGGTTTATCATAAATTATCTTTTTATAGAAATGATTTTAAATGTGCTTAAACATCTAAAATATCAACTGATATACACACATTTTTCCCCCAGAAACAAAGTTGTAGCACACAGCTGCATGCTTATTATGTAAGAAAATCTTGCAAAAGAAAAGCATGCATTGTTCTTAATATCCAGGATTCCCAGAGTTAAACTATCTTTTCTGATGGTTGGTGACTCTGCCTTCTCTGACGCCATTTCAAGGTTGCTTTAAAAATGCCCCTCACTTACTCCTTCTTGCATGAGGAAAATATCCTACAAGGACTCTACATAAATACTTTCTACTTTGGAAAGGGGGAAAAGCACACTGCAAATTTTTGTTCCGAGTTTATCATGCCTACAGGGCCTTAGCAAGACTTAGCATCAGAAGGGTTTAGCACTCCCAAGTAGATGGGGCAAACCACATTATTTATAACTTTATAACATAGTTTCCCATGTACTTCTAAAACTGATGATATCAGATATTTCAATTTCAAATCTAATTTTTAGACCAAAATCTTCTGAAACCAAATGAGATTGTCAAAGGGACCTAGAATCATGCAGTCTAGGAAGGGACAGGTTCCCAAGGAAGTTAGTTGAGGCCCAATCTGTTCAGTGACACCTTCAAATCCAAATGACTCAGGTCTGAACAAATTAAATCAAAAGCTGAGTGGAAACTTAGACCTATTCCTAGATATTAAAATGGTAACAATCAAGTGCTATTTTCTAGACCAAGTAAAAGAACAGGCAGTGACTGCAGTCAGGATGCTCTGGGAGACAGAAAGCACCACCAATGGTTTTTAAACAATTATACCAAACTTTTCAACCTAGAAAAGGTTCTAGGTCGGTAGTTCAGACAAGTGTACATTTATTGTAAGGATGCTGTTATTCCTTAAAACACGGAGAACTCTTTCACCATTTCCTTCAGAGCCTCCAGCAAGTTCTTTAGAATACCCTCAGTAGAGGTGAACCTTTATCAAAAAGTTTCTTTTGTTTGGTGGTGGGCACAGTTTAAGGGAAATGATGAGGAGACTGAAGTAGCCAACAATGTTTTGAAGGATAATCCAGCAAATAAGAGTAGTTACCAAATTTTGGTTAGTACTGCTTTACATTCACCTATTCACCGAAAAGAACAATTTTCAAAAGGGAAAATATAAAGCAGTTACTATTAAGAGGGTACTGAATGACCTGAAACCATAAAAATCCTAGAATAGAACATAGGCAGTGTTCTTTTTGATATTATCCATAGAAACATCTTACTAGAGGCAAGGGGGGAAAAGCAAAAATAAACTATTGGAACTATATCAAAATAAAAGGCTTCTGCACAGTGAAGGAAACAATGAACAAAACTAAAAGGAAGACGATAGAATAGGAGAAGATACTTTGAAATGGCACATCTAATAAAGGGTTAAGCTAAGAGGTCAGGACATGACTTTGGAATCAGGGTCACTTGGTTTTACACTTAGTGTGTAATCTTGGGCAAACGTGGAGTGTCAGTTTCACCATTCGTAAAATATAGTAGTACCTATCTAGTAAGTTTGTTGTTAAGATTAAATGTATTAATAAAGCAGAATGTACGCTGTCTTTGAGGAATGGATTGAGTCTGATTTGAGTATCACTATAACCTCAGTGCCCATAATAGCTACTCAGTAAGTGTTTCTTAAGGGAATTAATGGGTAATGTATGTTAAGCATTTAGCAATGTATCTAGCATATATTGGTCTCCTAATAGATGATAAGGATGGTAGTGTTAAAAAAAAAAAAAAAAGAACAAAAGGCACCTGGATGGCTCAGTGGGTTAGGCCTCTGCCTTTGGCTCAGGGCATGATCTTGGGGTTCTGGAATCAAGCCCTGCATCAGGCTTTCTGCTCAGCAGGGAGCCTGCTTCCCCCTCTCTCTGTCTGCCTCTCTACCTACTTGTGATCTCTCTCTCTGTTAAATAAATAAATAAAATATTTTTTTAAAAAAGAGCTTATTAAACTCACCACCCAAAAAAAAATAATAATAATCCAATTTAAAAATGGGCAGAAGACATGAGTAGAAATTTTCCAAAGACGACAACCAGATGGCCAACAGACACAAAGAAATGCACATCACTGATCATCAGAGAAATACAAACCAAAACTACAATGAGATACTACCTCACCCCTGTCAGAATGGCTAAAGTCAACAATACAAGAAACAATAGATGTTAGTGGGGATGTGGAGAAAAAGAAATCCTCTTGCACTTTTGGTGGAATGCAAACTGGTGCATCCACTGCAGAAAACAGTGTAGAGTTTCCTCAAAAAGTTAAAAATAGAGCTACCCTATGACCCACCAATCACACTACTAGGTATTTACCCAAAGAATACAAAAATACTGGGGCACCTGGGTGGCTCAGTCAGTTGGGCATCTGCCTTTGGCTTGGGCATGATCCTGGGTTCCTGGGATCAAGCCGTGTTAGGGGCCCTGCTCAGTGCAGAGCCTGCCTCTCCCTCTCCTCCCCACTGTGCTCTCTCTATCTCTGTCTTTCTCAAACAAATAAATGAATTAAACCTTTAAAAAAAGAATACTAATTCAAAGGGATACATGCACACCAATGTTTATTGCAACATTACTTACAGTAGCCAAATTACGTAAACAGCCCAAGTGCCCACTGATAGATGAATGGATAAAGAAGATGTGATATAAATAGGTATATAGTGGAATATTACTCAGCCATCAAAAAGAATGAAATCTTGTCATTTGCAATGACATGGATGGAGCCAGAGAGTATTATGCTAAGCAAAATGAGTCAGAAAAAGACGAATAGTATACAATTTCACTCACATGTGGAATTTAAGAAACAAAACAAATGAGCAAAAGGGAAAAAAGAGAGAGAAAGGCAAACCAAGATACAGACCCTAAACTATAGAGAACAAACTGATGGTTATCAGAGGGGAGGTGTATGGGGGGATGGGTCACATAGGTGATACAGATTAAAGAGTGCACTTGTGATGAGCACTGGGTGTTGTTTGTAAGTGTTGAATCACTATATTGTATACCTGAAATTAATACTACACCGTATGTCAACTAACTGGAATTTAAATAAAAACTTTGAAGATTTTTTTAAAAGCAAGCATTGAAATTTAAGATACCTATTAAAAAATAACTATTAACTTAAGTGAGAAGAATTATAACCCATGTGTCCCCACATACATGCACACAAAATTAAAAGTAACAAACATTTCAAATGTAATCAGAGCACCATAGTCAGTGACATTTAAGAATTCAAGGAGAAAGACTGAGGATAGATCAAAGCCTCTGATTTCAAAGGGAAGGTACACAGTAAGAAAGGAAAAAGTAGAATCTAGAAACCACATATGTTTTAGAAAAATTCTAGAATAGGGTGTTAAACAGATAACTCTAAATTATAAAATTCTAGAAATAATCAAGAGTGTAGTTTTACAGATTTTTTAAAAGGAGGGTAAAAGACAAACTGACTTGCCTAAGGTCATAAAACTAAGCATAACAGGGAAATCTAGACAATAATTTGGGCTATGTCTTGACATGTCTTAAGAACACTTAAAAAATAAAGGGATGCCTGGGAGGTTCAGTCAGTTAAGCATCTGCCTTCTGCTCAAGTCCTGATCCCAGGGTCCTGAGATCAAGTCCCACATCGGGCTCCTTGCTCAGCAGGGAGCTTGCTTCTCACTCTACCTTCCACTCCCCCTGCTTATTCCCTCTCTTTCTCTCTCTGACAAACTTTTTTTTTTTAAGTTGTGTTTCTTTAAAAACAAACAAACAAACAAGCACAAAAAATAAAGTAATGAGGGAGTCTCAGTGGCTCAGTGGGTAAGCCTCTGCATTCAGCTCAGGTCATGATCTCAGAGTCCTGGGATTGAGCCCCGCATCAGGCTCTCTACTCAGCAGGGAGCCTGCTTCCTCCTCTCTCTCTCTCTCTCTCTCTCTCTCTCTGCCTGCCTCTCTGCCTACTTGTGATCTCTGTCTAATAAATAAATTAAATCTTTAAAAAAAAATAAAGTAATGGTCACCAGGATGAAATTGGGTTCAGAAACAGACCAACAGAATCCATAAAGTTGCAACAAATTCATCTTTAATAAACAATTGGACCAGGAAACATCATGGAATTGATATATCTCCACTCCAGCAAAGCATTTTAACACTAATGGTAATAGCCTTGCACACAAGATGGGAAACTGTAGCAGGGTACTAGGAACAGCCCTGAGGATATTGAAGCATTGGGTGGTTTAATAGTCAGAGCAAATTAATGCCTGGGTATCTAACACCTGTTGTATGCCTCCCATCAACACATCTGTATTAATGACTTGGTGTATAAATAACAAAAACATGTTTATCAAACCTATACTTCATAATGCTAAAAAGGGAAATTGAAAACACATGCATATACACATAATTTTTGATTGCAGAGATAGTACAAGAGGAAGCTGGCTTATGACGGTTCATATTAAAACACATTAAAAAATAAATAACAAGAATAAGTAAGTCTCACTTGACAAATTTAATAGAAGTCACCAGGGCAATATTGGTTTCTAAAAACAGGCAAATAAACTTCCTGTTTCTGGTACCACATGTAAGGAACTCAGAAGTCAATACTGCAACCTAACATCAGGTAAGAAGATGAACAGACTGAAAAATCAACAACTCTCCTTGGATCCTTAAGAGGTGGGAGGACACAGGGTAAACCACTGCCCCAAGACTGGAGAGGGAGGGAAGAGGAAAAGAACCACTTAGAAATACTCTAGAAAGCACTCTATGCTTTTTTTGTTTTTAAGATTTTATTGATTTGTCAGAAAGAGAGAGCGTGCACAAGCAGAGAGAGCAGCAGGCAGAGGGAGAAGCAGATTCCCCACTGAGCAAGGAGCCCAATGCAGGACTTGGTCCTGGGATCAAGGCCTGAGCTGAAGGCAGAAGCTTAATCAATTGAGCTATGCAGGCGTCCCCCACTCTGTGTTTCTTGACAAGGTCGGCACTCAGGAGAAACCCGTTAACCAGAGCCTAACCTTATAGGTTATTATCAAAGTTTCACTGACCTGGGAGAAGTACTGGATTCTAGCAGGCTCTAGTCATCCTATCCTACCTAAGCAGGGAGGAAAAAACTGAAAAAAGACTTGTGAAGTTCACGGTCTAGAAGCATGGGTTCACTGAAAGACCGAGACCTAATCACTGCACCTCTACACCTTACCACCACATTACTAAAGCCTATTTACAGTAGTTTCTTTTATCTAGTTCATCATGTGCAGCTATCAAGAAAAAATTCCAGGGATGCCTCGATAGCTCAGTTGGTTAAGCATCTGCTTTCGGCTCAGGTCACAATCCCAGCGTCCTGGGATTGAGTCCCACGTCAGGCCCCTTGTTCAGTGGGGAGCCTACTCCTCCCTCTGCCTGCTGCTTTCCCTGCTGGTACTCACACTCTCACTCTCTCACTCTGACAAATTAAAAAAAAAAAAAAAATCTTAAAAAAATCCCAAGGCAAACAAAAAGGCAAAAAAAAAAAAAACAAAAAAAACAAAAAAAACAAAAAAAACCACAATTTGAAGAAATAAAGCAAGCATCAGAACGATAAGTACCAGACATGCAGGGATGCTGGAATTATCAGATCAGGAATTTTAAACAACCATGATGAATATGCTAAGGGCTATAATGGATAAAGTAGACAACATGCAAGAACAGATGGGCAATGTAAGCAGAAAGATGGAAATCCTAAGAACCAAAAAGAAATGCTTTAGAGCAAAAACACTGCAAACAGAAGTGAAGAATGCCTTTGATGGGCTTATTAGTGGACCGGTCTTGGCTGAGGAAAGAATCGTTAAGCTTGAGGATGGATAACTTACCAGAAACCACCACAACTAGGAGTTGGGGGCAGGGAGGGATGGAAGAACAGAATTACCAAGGACTGGGTGCCTGGGTGGCTCAGTGATTTAGCCTCTGCCTTCGGCTCAGGTCATGATCCCAGGGTTCTGGGATGGAGCCCCACATCGGGCTCTCTGCTCAGCAAGGAGCCTGCTTCCTCTTCTCTCTGCCTGACTCTCTGCCTGCTTGTGATTTCTATTTGTCAAATAAATAAATAAAATCTTTAAAAAAAAAAAAAAGAATTACCAAGGACTATGAGACAACTAAATGGGTATAACAAATGTGTGATAGGAATACCAGAAAGAGAAGAAAGAAACAGAAGAAATATTTGAAACTATAATGACAGAACTGCCCCCAAACTAGTGTCATACACAAAACCACAGAAGCTCAAAGAACATGAAGCAGGATTAATTTCAAACAGGAAAAAAAAAAGGAAAGGAAAAATAAAAAGAAAAAATAGGCATATAATTTTAAAAATACAGAAAATCAAAGATAAAGAAAAAATTCTGAAAGAAGCCAGAGGGGAAAAGCACCTTACCTACAGAAGAAAAAATATAAGAATTATACCCAACTTTTCAGAAATCATTCAAGCAATAAGAGAGTGAAGTGACATATTTAAAGTGTTGAGAGAACAATACAGCCAACTTTGAATCTCATACCCTGTGAAATTATCTCTTAAGAGTGAAGGAAAAATAAAAACCTTCTTGAACAAACAAAAATGGAGGAAATTTGTTGCTGTAAGTCCTGCCTTGCAAAAAATATTAAATGAAATTCTTTAGAGAGAAGGAAAATATATAGGTCAGACACTCAGATCTGCATAAAGACAGGAAAAGCATCAGAAAAGAAATATGAAGGTAATATAAGAACATCTATTTTTTAATTCTTCATTAGTCTAACAGATAAGTTTGTTCAAAATAATAATATATTAAGTATTATTATTAGCAACAATATATTCAATTATGTGTACTTGTGTATGACCTCATGATATAAAGAATGAGAAGAGGGGCATCTGGGTGGCTCAGTCACTAAATGTCTGCCTTCAGATCAGGTCACAATCTCAGGGTCCTGAGATTAAGCCCTGCATTGGGCTCCTGAGCAGGCAGTCTGCTTCTCCCTCTCTCTCTGTCCCTCCCCTAGCTCCACCCCAGGCACTCCTGGCTGGCTCACTCTCAAATAAATAAATAAATAAAATCTTTTCTTTTTAAATAGAGAGGGAGAAATTGGGATTTTTTTCACTATTACAAGGTACTCACACTACCTGTGAAGTGGTATAGCAACATTTGAAAGTGGGGTTAGGGGCTGTATATGCATATTGTAATCTCTAGGGCAATTACCCCCCCCAAAAAAAGAAAAATGATATGCTAAGAAAGAACATAAAATGAAGTTCTAGAAAATGCTCAATTTTAACCACAAAAAGCAGAAAAAGAGTGGGAGACAAAAATAAGAACAAAGAATAAGGGAAACAAATAGCAAACAGTAACAAATATGAAAGATATTATTCCAATGACACTGAACATCAATGGCCTAACTGTACCAATTAAAAGAGAGACTGTCAGAATGGCTTAAAAGCAAGATCCAACTATATGTTGTCTACAAGAGACCTACCTTAACTATAAAGATTGAAGCTATATAGACTGAAAGTAAAGGGATAGAGAAAAATATACCATGCTAACACTAATCAAAAGAAAGCAGAAGTAGCTATGTTAATTTCAGACAGAGCAAACTTCAAAGCAAGTATGTCGCATTACATACGACAAAGTGGTCAGCTCTCCAAGAAGACAACAATCTTTACGTGTATGTGCCTAACAGTGTATCATCAAACTACATGAAGAAAAAACTGATAGAACTCCAAAGAGAAACAGACGAACCCACTCTTGAAGTTAAAGACTTCAACATCCCTCTATGAGGAGAGGACAGATCCAGTGGACAGAAAATCAGTTAAGGACAGAGTCGAACTGAACAACACCATCAATCAATGTAATAGACATCTATAGACTACTTTATCCTACAACAGCAAAACACACATTTTTCTCAAGCTGACATGGTGCATTTACCAAGACAAACCACATCCTGTGCCATAAAAAGCAAACGGTTCTCAACCCTATCCAGAGGATTCTGTTCAGTTCCCAGCCCTGGGTTTCATGAAGGACCTCCATAAACTAAATGAGTCTAGAAAAGGATGACTAGAACAGTGAGAGCTGTAAACATGAAAAGAGTTGAACCATCTGACATGAAAACTTAGAAGTTACAAAATGGTTGTCTTCAAATATTTGGAATGAATCATGAGAAAAGGAGAGAAGACATGTTGTATGTTAAAGGAAGAACTCTGGCTGAAGATTAGAGGAAGGCAATTTCATCTTGACATGAAGAACTTTCTTACCAAGAGCACTGTCCAGCCAAGGGATGGCTCTCTCACCCATGTTCAACAATGGGCACTCCCAGCCCACAAGGGCCAGATGGAAGTCGGAGGACATCAGTCAGGCATCCCTGAAAGATGATCCTGCACCTGGAGTTGGAGGATAAACCAGACGTTTTCCAAGGACCCCTTCCATAATTAGAGCTGACTTTTGTTCCTAAGTGGTGTGACCAGGAAGTTTTGAGAATAATTTTCTCTCAGCTCACATACCATCTTTTTGAGTCATTTAAAATAAATGGCCTTATCTTCTCCCAAAGATTGCCGCCCATGATATTCCCATTTACACAAGCAGAACAGTATCTTTTCCCAATATCCACACTGCCTCATTCACCAATCCCCATGCCTCTTTCTAAGACAGCAAGAAACGGTTAACTTGGTCAGAGTGCCAGCTTGAGGTACGGTTTCCCTGTATTTGTCTCCTTCCTCTAACATCTCTCTGTGGCTCCTTAGATTCTGAATCTCCTTAATGAGCTGTTCGTTCTAAAACTGGCCCTTTGCCCAGTGTGGGGTTTCCCCAGCCTAGAGGTGTGAAAAGACACATCACACCCTGTGGCACCGGGGAAGTCCCAAGGCCCCTGGAGAGTTGAACTATTTTATTTTAAATATTAAATAGAAGAGAAGCTTGACTGGTGGGTGTGAAAGAGATGGGGATTTTCAGTTATGAAATAGTGACTAGGTACTATTTGCACAGTAAAAGATCATTTATCCTTATTGACTCATACACACACACCTCCTTGATCGATAGGTTTTCCTACCAACTGTCCGATATTCTGGCAGCACCAGCAGAAGAGTCAGGTCCAGGACTATTAGCATTACAACTATATTATATGGTAGCATCTGAACAGAGCAGAAAAACTTCGAGTGCCTTTCAAAATATTGAAGAAATCTTAGTTGCAGGCACTACTTAAATATCAAAAGTCTTGGACAAACTTTTGAAGAGCTTTCATCCAGTAACATTTCACTTACAAAAAGGCCAAGTGATTTTTGGAATAAATTTGCTCACTTTCCATGGATTTTAATCTGACATGCCTCAAGTCATCAGGTCCTTTAAAACTTTTTTCAACAAACAAACCAGAGGAGAAGAAAAATCCAGGGCAAAATCTACATGTACTCAAGTCCCTATCTACTTAGAGTCCAAGAGCATGGTGTAATGAAACAGTGCAGCCTATACGGGTCTAGTCATCTCAACTATTAACCCAGATGGGACAAAGAACCAGAAGTCAGTCACTTTGTCTAAGAACTAACAAAGGAAAGCTCCTGGCTAAAGAAACTGGCATGAGAAGATGGAGAAGATAGGAGGTGAGAAATGTTAACTGCAAACATCTAGACCCATACTTCAGTGCTGAAGTTTAAAATCCAGCCAAGAAGAAACAAATGGATCCATACACTGAGTAAGAAGGGATGGAGTAGTTCTCGGAGGATGACCCACTGAGATGATCAAAAAAGAACACCACCAGGAAAAGAGGGTCTAAAGGATAGGAGGTATGAATTATTAATAAAAAACTACCTTCAGGATACACTACAAAAGTCTACCTCAAAGTTTAAACAAGCTACCAAGCTTGTTCCAGTTTTAGAACCTCTGCCCGGAACACTTTCTCCAGATCTTAGGATGGCTGGCTCCTCCTTGTCCGTCAGGTCCCCCTCAAAGGCTACATTCACCAAGAGAGTTTTTCTCAGTTTCCAGACTCAGGCAGTCATCCAGTCACAGTCACTGTGTTAGCTTTAACCCAGCACTCAGGGTGCTTTGAAATTATCTTGTTCCTTTGTTTCATCTACTTTCCCCTTCTAGAATATAAGTTCCGTGCAAACAGGAATCTTGCCTGTCCTGCCACATCCTATCACCCATAGAAGGGTTCCTAACACATGGAGTGGGCGTGAACACACATTGGCTGAATGAATGAATGACCAAATCCACGGTGGCTCTCCTTGTTTTCAATGAATTTTCTAACAAATGTTCTTATGAGGAGAATTTCATTCCTCAGGAATACCTGGCAAACAAAGCATGTAAATGGGAAAGCCTGTTGTCATTGAGATTATCTAAATAATTTAAAGAACAAAATTTCTAAGTACATGCTATTATTAGAGGACAGAACTACCAGACTATGAATCACGACTGTAAAACAAAATTATGACTTACTTTCCTGACCAATAAATACATCATTACCTCACCTTTCTTCTGATGCCCAGGGAGCTGCTGTACCCAAGGACCACCTTCTTATTTCAAAGCAACTTGGTACAAGTAAAATGAGTCACTTTTAAAAGTCTACCAAGAGCTTTACTTTGCACTCTGCGCATCTTCTTCACCACCTACCTTGTATAAAATGATTTCTGTTTTATCCCACCCATCCCCCCCCCACACACACCTTCTGAGAAATCTAAGCAGATTCCCCAATCCTACATCTGGAGGCACTGGAAGTCAGGTGCCATATAAATCCATTATCCACCCCCCAACAGCATTTCTTGTATACCAATGTGATTCTAACATGCTAAAACAGTCACCTGCTAAGCTGAAAATTCCACAACCAGTAAGAAATCTCAAGATCTGTCTTTGCAGACAAAATAAACACTGCGGTATGAAGTGTACTTTGTGAATTAAATAATTAGGAGCCAGATGCCAAAGGGCCAAAGTAAAAATACTTGCATCCACCAGGCTTCCTACATTCTTCATGGGGCACTAAGATGTACAATGAGACTAAGGCTAAATGGAAAATTTGTTTTCGCTAATTCTGCTCATTTAGGCAGAAAATTCTCTTTGTTTTAGCTTTAGAGCAGGAAAATGGCACCATTACTGAAAGTCCATTCTGTACATTTAAAAATAAAACGTGACAAATAGGGATTTGCTGCCTGTCCCTGGCTGTCAGCTACAGTGCATAGCTGTGGGCTTACCCGAACTAGAGAACAAAAGCCTGTGTGGGAGAGAACACACACTGCTGACTGTATTGGGGGAGAAGCCAGGAAAGAGGAGATGCTCTTGTGGGACAGTTCGGGCAGGATTACCAGAATGCTGGAGAGAATTCCATTAAGCCAGTCAGACTTGATGCCTCAGTGGGATACACCATGCTCACAAGACCACACAGGAAAATGTGTGACTCTTCCACCGTCAAATGGGAGAACACGGGCTGAGCATCTGCTCCAAGTTTTCTGGAGTCCTCTGCTCTCTCCTTTCTGTCAAGTTGGTCCCCATTCTTTTGTGGAGATCTGGGTTAAGCTGCACATCCTCAGAAAAGCTTTTTCTAATATATCTTGCCTGGGGTTGACTTGGATGTATCTTGTGAGCCCCTACCTGTCTTTACTAACATGTCACAGAGGCTATACAAATCCCCATAACCTGATGCTGTTCTTATTGTAGCCCCTGCATGTCCTGGCTTAAGGTAGAGTATAATCTCCCCTCCAGGATAGACTTATGTATCCTAGTTCCCCATAGAGTTGAGTACAGTACTCTTCCACAAATCAGTTATTTGATAAAAGCTGGCAGAATGACCTAGCAAATTATATCCTCACAGGATTCATTCCTGGAAACCAGGGGGCCCCTGCGTAAGAAATGGAGTTTGGGGAACACTGAAACACGACCGGAGGAAGACTAAGGATTAAACACTGGAGGCTAAGGAAGAAGAGGTAAGGAAGACTGACATTCCCCAGGAGAGAGCAAGGAAGGCCCTCCGAACCGAACAGCACCATTTTAGGGCCAAGGAGAGGATAAGAAGCACCAAGGGGATCCAGGAGGAATAAAGACTCAAGGTCAGGACAGAATGGTGACACCAAAACCAAAATGAGAAGTGGGTTTCTAGAAGAAATGTGACACATGTTGAGCTAAGAGGGAGCGACAGTGAGCATTTCTGGGTGTGTGGGTGAGTGGGTGTGAGGTCACTGAGGCAGGAGGAAGGTGAATGGGAGAACAGACCACCGGTGCAACACAGCAGAGTTCACCCGCAGGACACGGAAGGAGAACTGTTAAGCTAAGGTGTACCCCAAGCTGCCTTCCAGTCCCAAATGCATGCTGGGGTGCTCTCTCCCAAACCACACTCAGCTCTGATGAGGTGCAGGAACTGAAACCTGAGTTTCCAAGGTCTCCACCATAATTAACGTTATCAATGTGCTCATTTCCACGGTGAGACTTTCTGGCACTTCCCCTCTCTTACAAAGGTAGTATAAGGACTAATTAGATAAAGTCTCTTGGGAAATCAAAGTTGTCACGCCTGGGCTCAATTCTCCCAGAGTCCACTGCTGGCCATTTGAGCAGCCTTCCTAGACCACATGGTGAATCAGTACAAGGACCCAGGAGAGTGCCCGTCTTCCCTATGGGACCCAAAGGACTAGCTGAAGATGTGAGGCAGAGGCAGTCTCCTCCTGGGACCCTTTCTCCAGCTTCCGGTAAAGCTGTTCCCTGGCAGCAATACACATGGAGTGAGAGTGCTCTCATCTTGGTCAGTGTCCGTGTCTGCAGCCAGGGTCAGACATGATGCCCAAGGTGCACCCCACACCAGAGAAGGAAGAGGACAATAAGTGACAGTAGTACCATCATTAAATCAGAGGTTCTCAGATTGGCTTATTTCTTTGACAGTCCATCTTAGCGCTTCATACCTCATGTTCCCAAACTGAAAATAAAACTGTTTATCCCCATCCCCCTTTTCTAATAGAAAGAGTAAAGAGGAAAACAATTCAGAATCCATTCCTCTATCACTTGGGCAAAGAACACATTAAAGCAGCACCTCTGCCCTCACTTCCCCCAGAAAATTCCCAATGACCATTCCTTCTGGGAGTGTATTCCAGAATGTGCTTTGCTTCAAAGAGTGCAAAAAGAACAAGTCCCATGGTCACTAAGGTGTGTTAAGATAGTCATGGTATCATTCTGATTTCTGCTAAGAATATGTTAATTGGATGTAGTCTCAAGAAATGTACAATCTGATACCTAAATTTCCCCTCCTATCCCTGCCCCCCCACAGTGAGGAAATGGTCCAGGTAGCACCATTTTGGAGTCCCACCCTCTGGCTGACCTCTGGAGCTTCTACCACTCAACTTCTTATGGGTTTGGTGACCATAGTCATCAACCCCAGTAAGATACATAGCCTGAGGCAGAAGTTTTTCAAGGAACTAAATTGTGTAGGTTCAAAATCTTCAAAATATATTTCAGCCTAATTGTCTTATGAAATGTTTATAGGAAGTTTCTTTGGTCAACAGCTTATTAAAGTACTTTCATAATTTAGGGAATTGCTGCAAAATCTATAGAGTTTCAAGAAAGTTACAGACCACTTGTTCTGGTCTATGGTGTTTCATGATTGTTTGCTGACATCACCAGATCATTTCTGTGGCATGTTTCTCTAAACTGTGTGTGTTTAGAGAAATATAATCTAAGGAGAACTGTATGACATGGTCAAGATGGGTTTACTTAGTTTGGGTCAAAAGTTTTCACATTCAGGGGTGCCTGGGTGGCTCAGTGGGTTAACCCTCTGCCTTCGGCTTGGGTCATGGTCTCAGGGTCCTGAGATCGAGCCCCACATCGGGCTCTCTGCCCTGCAGGGAGCCTGCTTCCTCCTCTCCCTCTCCTGCCTCTGCCTACTTGTGACCTCTCTCTCTCTGTGTCAAATAAATAACTAAAATCTTTAAAAAAAAAAAAAAAAGGATTTCCTATTCAGTCCCTGGATTTCTTTCTATTCACCTTTTTCTGTTGGTAGTAGTTTATAAATGTCTGTCTGAATAAATAGAGCCAGGATAGCTCACAATAAAGAATAAATAATTTAAGATAACATAAATTCAGAGTAAGTAAGGACTTTTTCTTAGATTTCCTAAAATCCAATAAGAATTTTATTCCTTCAAAACAATTCAAACTTTTACTGTGTTTCATCTTGTCTGTAATTACCACTCTATGAAATCACACATATCTATTAGAGTTGGAAACACCATAGTTAAAGTCTGCTAACTAAAAAAAACAAGCAAACCAAACCTTAAGGGGAACAAGGAAACTCAGTATTTGAAAGCAGTACTGAGATCATTTTCATAGATCCTTATATTTTAAGAATAAATAGCCTAAAGCTAATTATTCAAAGGTGAACAATCATATGGCCATCAGTACTGAGGTACTTGTTACTATTATCAATAATAAAACACTACGTCTATGTGAAACCTTGTCAGAAAACCTGAGCTGAGTGAAGAAAGGTAAAAACATAATGCGAGATTGGAAAAACTGTCAAAAGGGACAAGTGTGAAACTTGTCAGGTATAATATTAAGACAACTGCTTATATAATATGTGTCAGTCAAAACTTAAAAAGAGGAACCATTTAGTCCAATTTAAGATAAGGAATCTTAAAAAATGGTGAGGTCCATGCAGAATATTAAGCGATACAGCCTAAAAGTAAAAACTTGTGAAACAAACAAGAATATTTTATATTACTTTTATGTTTAGTTGGACTTTTGAAAACATGTTGGATTCACCACTAGAAAGTAGAAGATGAGAAGCCAGCCAAGGAATCCATACATAATCTTACCTCATGCGCAGCAAAGTATTTACATAAATAAATCAGGCTCTGTGCAAGTCCCTGCCAAGGAGATGCATGTTGTCTAAATGCAGCTGTGATCTGTGATGTATTTTAGCCTCCTCACTTTAGAAAGGGATCAGGAAATGAAGAGGCAAGTGACACTGGATGGGAAAAACCAAAATAAACAGAACCTATACTTAAAAGTTTGATCATGGTCCAACCGCCATGATGCAGTAATTCCGTAAGAAAAGCCTGTCAGCCAAACATTCTCCACAAATAACTGAAATCCTACAGCTACATGGAAGCTCAGTGTGAGGAGCTACCAAGGCAGGTAGGAAAATACCCTGGAATCAGGCTCAGTGCGCTGGCCTTCAGACGGAGTCCATGTCTCTCCCATGATTTAGAAACTCCTTTTAGTAGAGCATTATTTTAATCACCAGAAAGTGGGTTTGTTTAAATTGAGCATCAGCCTGAACATCTACTTATGAGAGTTATAAAGTGTACCCACTGGCCATCCTTTAAGGTGCCCGCTGAGTGGTGCTGGAAGGACCAGGCAGCCACCTTCCGGGCCTGAAACTACCAGTCACTGGTGTGTTAGACAGCAATGGAGGAAAAGCAGGCTTGACAGGGTTCAGACCTCCTCCATCAGCAGGAGGGTATGTTTAGAGGTCAGGTAATCTAGCCAATCCTCTCTAAAATTTTAGATTTCATCTACCTATAACTTTTCAAAATTACCTTGGGATACCCAATACTAAGTGGCAAAGAAAGTACATTCTTCTAGTCTTGGCTGCTTTAAAAAAGGTGGGAGGAAGGAAAGGGGCTGGGGCGCCTTGGTGACTCAGTTGGTTAAGTATCTGTCTTTGGCTCAGGCCAGGATCCCAGGGTCCTTGCTTAGCAGGGAGTCTGCTTCTTTCTCTCCCTTTGCCTGCTGTTCACTTCCCCATCCCCCGCTTGTGGCTGTGCTCGCGCTCTCTCTCTCTCTCTGTGTCAAATAAATAAATAATAAAATCTTAAAAAAAAAAAAAAAAGGTGGGGGCACTGGGGTGGCTCAGTGGGTTAAAGCCTCTGCCTTCGGCTCCGGTCATGATCCCAGGGTCCTGGGATCGAGCCCCACATCGGGCTCTCTGCTCAGCAGGGAGCCTGCTTCCACCTCTCTCTCTCTCTCTGCCTGCCTCTCAGCCTACTTGTGATCTCTATCTGTCAAATAAATAAATAAAATCTTTAAAAAAAAAAAAAAAGGCGGGGAGAAGGGGATTTAAAGATACAGGCAGTAGCAGAAAAAGCAAACACTGATACATGGCAAGAGTAACTCAGGCTGACCCATTAAAAAGAGGTCTAGGGGGACGCCTGGGTGGCTCAGTTGGTTGGACGACTGCCTTCGGCTCAGGTCATGATCCTGGAGTCCCGGGATCGAGTCCCGCGTCGGACTCCCAGCTCCATGGGGAGTCTGCTTCTATCTCTGACCTTCTCCTCGTTCATGCTCTCTCTCACTGTCTCTCTCTCAAGTAAATAAATAAAATCTTTAAAAAAAAAAAAAAAAAAGAGGTCTAGGGACCCCTGGGTGGCTCAGTTGGTTGGATGACTGCCTTCGGCTCAGGTCATGATCCCGGAGTCCCGGGATCAAGTCCCGCATTGGGCTCCCAGCTCCACAGGGAGTCTGCTTCTCCCTCTGACCTTCTCCTTGCTCATGTTCTCTCTCACTATCTCTCTCTCAAATAAATAAATAAAATCTTAAAAAAAAAAAATGAGGTCTAAAGATATTTCTAGGATACTTCCCACATCCCTACCATCCTTCCTTTTCCCAGATGTGGTGCTTGACTCCCATTCACCCACCAGATCTCAATTCTCAAGAATATTTTCTTCAGTGTCCTCTTCCAGAAGGACCTTTTCTTAAGGAAAAAGGGCAGGTAGATACATGTTAATACATGGTATTTTTAGCTAAAAAAAAAAAAACTAATGTTTCAGTTTTAATGCAAAAGACAATCCTCCTGGGAATATTTACATTTTTAACAGAAGGAACAAATAGGAGTGTGAAGTTCCGACACTAAAGCAGACCTTTTGGAAAAGTCATGTGCAATATGGGAGCAGGAGCCTTCTTTCAGTGCCCCTCAAAATCATTCCAAATTGGATGTCAGCAAGGCTCTCATTCATTTTCTATTAAGACTTCAGTTACTAAAGATGATCTAGAAATCCAAATTCAACACACTTCATTTTGTTCAAGCTGACATGCTTTTAGAGGAAGAAATTGCCATGGTCTTATTCTATATTACTGATTACCAACCGGGAGTGGTTTTGGCCCCCAGCCTGGGGACTTTTGTCAACATCTGGAGATGTTAATGGTTATCTCAGGGTAGAGTGGGGGACAGTTGATGCCACTGTCACCCTGTGGGTAGAGGCCAGGGATGTTGCTAAGCATCCTACAATGCACAAGACAGCCCCACAATAAAGAATTAGCCAATCCAAAATGTCAATAGTGCTAAAGTTGAGAAAACTTGCTTTCTAAAAGCTGACTGCTATGCAGTGGCTATCTGGAGAATGTAAACACTAATGCCAGTGAAATTACTGTGCCCAGGGTACGAATACAAATGACCATAATTTGGAAAGATTCACACTATTTTCTTAACATTTCTGGAACATCATAATTCTGGCTCTGAATTATTTAAATTACTTTTTCAAAACAGCCGATTGAATAAAACGAAGAGGCTTTATATAGTTCATGTAAGTTTTTCTATTTTGGAAATAAGAGTTTTGATTAAAATTGGCATTTCTGAGACTCTAATTGCTAGTTATTGCTGGAGAAAGAAAGGAAAAAATTATTTCCAAGACCAGCCAGATGGGAAGTCTCAAGATAAGAAATTATAAGCCAATGTTCATATTCCAATCACAAGAAGATTTCTGTTTACACGTTTTTAATTCTGCTTAAAAGTAAGCAATATATTTCTTCAAATAGTTAGTAAGCTGCTATTAACTGGCTAACTAATTTTTGAACATTAGGTTAAATTCGCCAAATCTTGTTAGATTATTAGTAAGTAGAATAGCAATTTTTATAAGAACACTCTGTATATTAAGGATTCCATAAATTCTAATAGAATCAAAGTGGTTTCTGATATGGCAAAGGATAGACATATAATCTTCCTGTAGAAATTTTTAGTGTTCATATTTCAGAACCCATTTCTAACTGAAATACAATGAATGCTTCCGTTTATGGGCCCAGAACCAGAGCATCCCAAATGTCTTCCTGACACTTACACTTTAGTACCATTCATTCTTAGGACCAGCACACTTCGGTAACTTCTACTCTTCCATATCTGAAGGCTCTCTCTCTTAACTTTCTCACTCCCCTCTTCTTCTTCTCTCTCTGCCATTTCCCTCAAGAAATGTCAGATGGATGAAGAAGACTTGCAGTAGAAGGATGTAAGGAAAAACCATAATGGTTCCTTCTGTCATCCATGAGACTGAAAACTGTCCCCAAACAGGAAAAGATGGCCAGGTGAAGACTGTCACTTACTAAAATATACCTTAAGCACTTGCAAGAGCTTCCAAATGTGAGAATCTTCAAGCCACCAAAAAAAAAAAAAAAAAAAAAAAAAAAAAAAATCTTTTTTCTTTTTGAGGGTCTTGTCTTGGGTAGATTTACAAAACTGTTTCCTTTCCTTTTATTCATGTCTACTAAAGGCCACAGAGAAAGAACTCAAGATTGAAGTACATCTCTTACTAGTTGCTTGGATTTGACAAATAAAGCAATCATCAAAGTCAAGGAGAATGCACTGCTTTTAAAAACCCTATTCGCTTGACATAATATAGCAGTAGGATGGCTAGGCAAATAAATGGCATTACTTAACATAATCACTTAATGTTGTGCAACCAACAGTCAGGTCTCATTGCTTTATCGCTTGCAAAGAGTTGGATGATAATAAAGTTGATTGCTAGAGTGAAGATATAAATTGTTCGGCAGTTAGAGTTGTTAATGAAAGTAAAGGAACACAAAGGAGGAAAAATAGGTTTTAGCAGCTCAAATTCATTGTTAATTGCCTGTGCATTCATTATAGGCTGACCAGGGCTAATTATCTAATTAAACTAAAGTTCTGCTGCCTTAGAGGACTTTCTCCTGCTATGATGTTGGTAGTCAATTACCTCAGCAGGTCTGGATGAAATGTGTAGTTAACTCAAGTCATGTTTTGCTTTTCCCAACAGCAATACGTGGTGGCACTCTTGGTGCATGACAATTTATGTTTAGAATTTTTTAAAAAGTTTTCTTTAAAATGTACTGTGGAAACTTAATAATTATGGTAAACATTATTTTAAACAAAAGTCTTGCTCACTTTATTCAATGATTTGTATTCAAGAAATGTCAATATAATCTGCTTTAGGTAGAGACAACACAGATACAAAAGAGAAATCAAATATCATTGTATGCATGTTACTGAGTGTTCTTTTCACATGTTGCTTTTAAAAATACATTTAAAAGTGTCTTTTGTGATGCTCTGCAGTATTTCACAGCTGAAAATTATATTACTTATTGTCATGTAATTACAATTTTTAAAATTCATAGATTTTTCGAAAAAGCTACAAGTGGTAAACCATCTGAACTAAATTCTTCACTTTTATATTATATTCTTACTTCACTTTGCCAATAAGGGAACAGAAGTTCCAAGAAGTGAAATGACTTACCCAAAGTCACACAATGGGTTGTCAGAACCAGAATGGTATCAGAATTGGTATCCTCTCGGGCACCTGGGTGGCTCAGTGGGTTAAGCCACTGCCTTCGGCTCAGGTCATGATCTCAGGGTCCTGGGATAGAGTCCCGCATCGGGCTCTCTGCTCAGCAGGGAGCCTACTTCCCCCCTCTCTCTCTGCCTGCCTCTCTACCTACTTGTGATCTCTGTCTGTCAAATAAATAAATAAAATCTTGAAAAAAAAAAAAAAAAGAATTGGTATCCTCTCAACTCTTCTTTCATCCTGATGCCTGCTGATCCACTTTCAGACTAGACTGTCATCTTTCATGCTTTCTCTAAAATGTTACAATAGAGCATCTACTTGGACAAGGATTTTGGTATTTGATGATTGGTTTTTCAAAAGAAGGCTTTATAGTCTTTCACTCTCCCGAGGAAACATGTACTACTGTCAAGTTAGTCAAATACGCCCCATGAATGTATTTTGTTCTTAGGGAACTTGATCCCCAATTTGTGGGATCATAAACCATCAAGCAATATTGACTAAGTATCCTTTGAGAAAGACATCTCCCAAGAAAATACAATCTTGGAGCACCTGGGTGGCTCAGTCAGTTAAGCAACTGACTCTTGATTTTGGCTGAGGTCATGATCTCAGGGTCATGAAATCAAGCCCCACAGCAGGCTCCATGCTGGGCATGGATCTTGCTTAAGATTCTCTCTCCTGCCCCTGGGTGGCTCAGTCAGTTAAGTGTCTGCCTTCGGCTCCGGTCATGACCTCAGGGTCCTACAATCAAGCCCTAAGTCAGGTTCCCTACTCAGCAGGGAATCTACTTCTCCCTCTCCCTCTGCTGCTCCCCCTGCTTGTGCACTGTCTCTCTCTCTCTCTCTTTCTGTCAAATAAATAAATAAAATCTTAAAAAAAAAAAAAGATTCTCTCTCTTTCTGCCCCTGCCCCCCATGATCCCACCCCATTCGCATGTGCCCACTCTTGCTATTTCTCTAAAAACATGAAAAAAGAAAGTACAATCTCAGTCTAAAGAGCTTTTCCCATCTTCACCTCCCTTGATCCTGAGATGTGACTTCCGCTCCCTGCAAGGACACAGGACTCTGGAACCTTCCCCTTTCGCAGTCATTTTTCAGGCAGGCAGCAGCAATGAACATACAGGTCTTTTCTGCCAAGTTAGAGAAGATGATTTTCCTTTTTACTGCCTCTTGAAGATGAACATCAACTGTTTCTCCACTTGTGATTCAAATCCATTAATTAAAATAAATATAAAGTAAAAATCTCTCTTTCATCCAAGAGGAAAAGGACAGATGGGGAAGCGGAGGAGGTGGAGACAGCTGATGTCTTCTTAGAGGGGGAAAAAAGGGAAAGAAAAACAAGAAGCATGAAATTGGGGGGAAAAGTTAATTAAGAGAGGTAAAAGGTGTTCAGATTTAATTTACAGCTCAGAACTATTTTGGTTCTCATAATAATTGTACTACTTAAAAGAGGAGGAGGAAAACCTCTCTAACATGAAAGTGGTAGGGGTGTATTAGCTTAACCCACCTCCAAAAATAGTCATACCTGGACTTTGGCAGTGCTTCAGACTGAGCATGGCGAAAGCTTCTCTTCATTCATTCTCCTTCATTGCAAAAGTCACACATCCCCCCCCGCCAATTCCCTCTGTATGCATCTAATTTTTTATTTCTTTCTCCCTTACCTCCCATCACCTAAAACAAGACACTGGCAAGGAAGAGAAAAAAATGAACCAGTTCTAAGTCATTTTCCATCTCAATGCCACATGCACTGGTCTACAGAAATCACACAGCTCGAAAACAATGTGCTACCGATTACATCACACACCACAACCTCCACAGTGTGTTGGTGCAAAGTGCACTCCTGAAGTCTAACCTGAACACTAAAAATTCCTGAGCATAGCATATTTAACTGAACAGCCCATATACCCAAGTGATTCTACTTCAGATAAACACACAAATCTAAATCAGAGTAGAGTGGAACAGAGTTACTCTTAAAATGGCAATGGAGGGTGCCTGGGTGGCTCAGTCAGTCAAGCATCTGCCTTTGGCTCAAGTCATGATCTCAGGGTCCTGGGATCAAGTCCCATATTGGGCTCCTTGTCCCACATTGGGCCCCTTGTTCAGCAGGGAATCTGCTTCTCCCTCTGCCCTTCCCCTCTCCAGCTTGTGTGCTCGCTTTCTATTTCTCACAAAAATAAGTACAATCTTAATATTTTTTTAAAAATGGTATTGGAGATGTAAGATGGACAGAGCTAAGAGATGGGAGAGCTAAACATAATTTAGATAAGTGAGATGAAAGAAAATACATGTTTTGTCTGAATTGTCCTTCTAACTGTCTCTATCATCCACATGGAGCTAACTCTCAGAGATCATCTGTCCCTGAACCATTAAGAAACTAGGATCTAGTGAAGTCAAATGATTTGCTCAAGAGCACACAGCAGGTTAGAGTGAAAGCCATGCCTAGAATCAGCTCTTCTGCCTTCTAAAGTATTTCTTACGACTTGACATTTACTCATGATAACAAATGAGAATTATGCTAGCATTTTCTAAGAGCTGAAAGGAAAGCCACAATATAAACCCAAAATATTTCAAACATAACTAAGTATAAGTAAGTTAGAAAGTAGGAAAAATCCTTTAGCACTTTAGTTACGATGTTCTATAGTAACATAAAAGGCAGATATAGGAGTAAGGTGGCAAGAGCTGCTGGGAAAAAAGAAAGCTTCCTGACCACCTCCTAAATAAACAACCACGAGAGTATTTGAGAATGTTAACCTTTTTGTACTCTTTTGACAGGGGCCCCAGTGTGATCAGAAGAGATGGACAAAATGAATTCTGAAGGATTTGAGGAAAAACTCAGAAGGTAATCCATCTCATGAATTAAGAAAAAGAAGTCCTCATAAAGAGGAGGGCCAAGGGAAAAAGGAAAAAGACAAAATGTGAGCCTATTCCCCAAGAATGAAGAAATCAGAGAACTGAGATGAAGTTAAGGGGGACTGGGGGTGTGGAGGGGTGTGTGTCTGTCTGTCTGTCTGTCTGTGTCTGTGTTTGGGAGCTCTTCCAGTTCTTCTTAGTTCCTGGTTAATTAAGCAACTAAAAAAAAATTCAACTTTACTCATGTTTCTGTGTGCTAAGCCCATTCCCAATTTTAATAATTAGATATGGGCAAGAGGTTCAATTCAAGTTTTGTAGTCACCTATCACCACATTGCTGTCAACTCATAAAAAAGAAAATGTGGAGAGAACACATTTTAAGTGATAAATTGTCAAAGCAATAGTTCATCAGCAGGCCCTGTCAAATCCACCTACAAAATAGATTCCTAATCTTTACACTAGTTCCCCATCTTTCTCCTGGAGTACTGCCTCTAATCAGGGATTCTTTGCTGTTACACTCCTCCCACCAATCTCCCACCAATGTGAAAGAAATAGGTCATCCTCCTTTCCAAAGCTCTCCAAAAGCTTCTCACTGTACTTGTAGTAAAATCCACCTCCCCACCGTGGCCCTCAGCTCCCTATAATCCCCTATAAAAATGGTACAGAAAGCCTATAAAATACGGTCCTTGCCTACCTCCCCAAATTCATCTCCCTCCAGGAACTCTGAAAGTCACTATGTGACCTGTGTAACCCCACAGGCCTTCATTCTTGTCCCCAGTGATACCAAGCTCCTCCCCCACTGCATCAAAGTCACGGCATATGATATCCTGTTTAACAACCTTAAGGTTTGGAATGCTCTGATCCCAGATCTTTCTGTAATTGACTCTTGAATATTCAGGAGCCGTTCTAATGTTATCTTCTGGTCACCTCTATTATCCAATTTAAACTAACACACCATATGCACACACAAATATCACACCATCCTATCATCCTGTTTTGCCTTTATAAACATATGTCTATCTGAAATTAAGTTGCTCACTGATTTATACCGTCTAACAACCTCCATCCCAAAGTACACACACACACACACACACACACACACACACATACGCACACATGCAGGTAAATTTCTTGGGAGAGCAGACATTCCTCGATGAATTCCCCAATACCTAGAACGATGCCTGGTGCTCAGCAAATACTATTTATAGAATGATAGATTCCAAATGGTTAATTCCATCTATCCCAAACTTTTCCCAAATTTTGTGTCTGCCTCGTATTTCTAGCATGTGTTTACTATTACTTCTTTGTTCCCTTTTCTGAATTTCTTTTGATCTTCATTCTGCTTATTTTTGCAACACAAAACAAAACAGACTAAGGAGCATCAAAAGGACATTAATGGTGATAGAAACCTACTCAGCTAATGCTATTGGCAGTGGTACAGAAGGGCAAGTCAGGTGCTCCTGAAGGGCAAAAGCCCCCAGGTTTGATTTCATCCCTTAGTGCAGCTCTAAGGACAGCATCAAAAGGAATTATGGAGGCAGCCTATCTGTGGCCTAAAAAAAAGTGCCACAAGCCCCATGGACACTCAATAGTTCTTAAACCCTTTAATGTGCAGAAGATTCCGATTCAGTAGGTGTAGACATGATCTAGGAATCCACACTTTCAACAAATGCCCCCAGGTGATTCAGATTCAAACAGTCTTTGAAAACTTTCAGTTCTTTGGCCAAACAATAATAGCAAGGACCTGAAGGACTGTATCACCAGATAGAAGGTTTAACCAATAAAAATGATCTTTTTTTTTATCTCTACCTTGAAGTTCATTCTCAAGTCAAATTCTATTTCAATATTTGCTAAGCATTATTTAAATTCATTGGTGTTTACTAATTTCTAAGTGGCTTTTAGCTATTTAAAAACTATAATAATAGCTATTATTATTGGACATCTACTATGTTCCATATGCTATTAACAGTTTTTTTACACATGTATCTTATTATCCCATTTCCGTTAAATAAGTACAGGTAACTATTAAGAAGTGACAGATTAAAAAATGAAACATATCTATATGTTACTTAAGTCTGTGTTCTACGCAGTCTACATGTCCCACTAATGATACCTTAATAGAAGAAATAGAAGAAAACCAATAAATATAACCCATAAATAAAAACCCAGATTTGTAAATAAAGACAGGGGATTCTTCCTCTTAATTTAGTCCTCACTTTAGAAAAATATTGTATGGTGAAATATTGCATTACATAGTGAACTCTGACAGTATAAACACCTTAACAATGGCATGGCAACTCTGAAGAACAAATAAATAATTAATTAAGAGTCCCTTCTAAAACAAATAATCACCGTTTTAATCAAAATCACCAAATATTGGGGCGCCTGGGTGGCTCTGTGGGTTAAGCCTCTGCCTTCGGCTCAGGTCATGATCTCAGGGTCCTAGGATCGAGCCCCGCATCGGGCTCTCTGCTCAGCAGGGAGCCTGCTTCCTCCTCTCTCTCTGCCTGCTTCTCTGCCTGCTTGTGATCTCTCTCTGTCAAATAAATAAATAAAATCTTAAAAAAAA